>NC_086376.1:28365615-28680677 GCF_036588685.1 Mytilus trossulus
TAAGTGTACCATTGTTTGTCTGTTTGTCTTTTTTTCTTTTTTATGATGTTGTCAGTTTATGAGTTTGAATATCTCTCTAGTATCTTTTGTCCCTCTTTTATAAAGTAAACAGTGTGTTTTGTGATACATTTCATATAAGACTTACCATTCCTTTGTTTAGGTTTTTCTCTATACAATGGTAGGCATGAGGAGGATTTTCATTCTGTAATAAAATCATAGCCACTAGTACATTTATATCTTTATATGTCTAGGCTTAATTTCTATTCATGTTTCACATTGTAGTAAAATTTTGCATGATATACACTTGATTAAAAAAAAAAAATAATCCTATAATCATAGAATTTTTTTATAAGTTACAAGAGATTCAATTTGACAAAGTGTTCATTCATTTTTGTATTACTCATTTAATTGGATTAATAATTATTCATTGAATACTAATTTCAGCAGGTTTCATAGATGCAGAAGAACATGGAATTCAAATGTTCAACCAAATGCCAAATTTTCTATAAGTCGGGTATGTAAAGATTGGCAAAACCATGAAATCAAATATTCAAGAAAATGCAACGTTTTAGGAATCGAGGTAAATTGATACCCATGAAAACAAGTGAATCCACAGTACTTTGTTTCTTCTTTTGGAGTATTTTCATTGATAATCAACAATGAAGTACATGTAGGATGATTCTACATAAGATTTATGTGTATTTGACAAATACCTTATTTGACAGAATGACACATATATCAACGACAGATAGTGTATCACTAGCAGCTTCTTCCTTAGCTCTTCGGAATGTGATATATATCCTTCCATTATTAGAATTATTGACATTAGCAGGGCTACCCCAGGCTGTGGTATGACAAACCTCACATCCAGGCATTAATCTCTCCTTTCCTTCATACAAAACCCTTTAAAAATGATTAACAAATAACAATTAAAAGTCACACATATGATTATTTTTCATGAACAGTGTCAAGGGATTCATCTTTAACATGTAAAAAAAGTAGAAAAAAAACAACAAGAAAAAACATTTTCTACTATGCAATAGCCAAACAATGTAGACCTATGATGTGAAGTTAGGTGGTTATTATTTCACACAAATATTATCACAATCTTAACCCAAATTTCTAGTGTTAATACTATATGCAAGGCAATCCTTAACAATTAATACAATATAAAAGTGTTGAGGGACTAACAAAGTAATTACTTTATAAGACACATCACTCAATTGGACTCTCACAATGTAACAACTAATAGACAATATTCATATATTAAATAATTCAAGTTTCTAATGTATGCTTTTCAATGATAACCTTACCCGACATCAATAAGTGGCGGTTTCTCTCTACTTCGTCTGTAACAAATGTACAATTCATGGCACCGTATACTTCCATGATTTAGGTCTGCAGGAAACCCAGATGAAGTCTTAGCTATACATGTATAATTCTTTGGCAATTTCTCTCCTAATGACTTGTTAATAATACAAATATCAGTGATAGGATCTTGTTTGTACGATGATTTTATGGCGGCTTCATTTGATATTTCCTCTAGAGGAAGTGGATTGTCGGGAAGCCCAACTACCACAAAATAATCTGCCACTCTTCTCTCATCCATATCTACAATTAAAAATAATTTGTCATTGATTTCTGTCTGTCATGTTGGTTTTTAGCTTTACCTGGCATAAATCAGGCTTTTTTTATTGTTTACGTACATCAAAGTGATTTGGACTCTTGTGGAAAGTTGTCTCATTGGCAATCATACAATAAATCCTAATTTTCATATTTTAAAATATATATGAAACTTGTATGCCATACTGTAAATGACTTATTTATCTATTTTCTCATCAAGTGTAATATTTACTGCTACAACCCAAGTGTATTAATCACTGTTTTTCAGCCACCTACACAAACTTGGATGATTTTTTTTTATTGGAACTAATTAATATAATTTGTGGCAAAGATCATGATGTAAAACACAGACTTTCTCAGAGAAACTGACCCATTTATCCTATATTGATAAATCTAAGTCTAAGGAGATAGCTGTATTACATTCTAAGCTCCAACAGCATCAATTGGTGATTTGATGGTTGCAAATTAACTTTACTGGGGATGCATTAGCATTACATATAAAATCTGCCATACGTTGTCTGTGCTTGAGCATACAGTTGTCTGTGCATGAGCATACAGTTTCATAGCATAAATTGTGAATTGATGCTATGAAAATTGGTGATGTTCATCATGTTCATAGTCCAGATCCTGTCTTTGAACCTTTTTACATCCTTTCTCAATTACTAGATTTTAGATAATGGTCACTACTTCATGTATAAATAACTACTTATATTAATACATTTAGTCAAAAAGGCACAGTTTTTTTTCATGTTTGAATTAAAAAAAAAGGTGAAGAAGGTTTTTTTTTCACTATCATTGATCTAGAGTACATTTACACAGTAACTAATTCTTAAATTTGAACTAAAATCCTTCACCTAGTAAATGACTAATCAATACTTGTGTACCCACATATGGGTGTTGACAACACTGACTGCTAAGATGCTTTTAAGAAATAATTATCTTTTAGAATATTTTTATCTTTTCATTAGTACTTGGCCATTACAATTTCTATTTTCACATTAAAGATCAATTTATAACTTAGTGCCTACCATTTTATTTTTTTTAAACTAATGTAAAATGAAAGATATATGAAAACAAATGACCTACCTACAAAATGTACTTGAATGACTTTTCACAACTTTAATTTAGTTAAAAGCAAACATTATATTTTTTTAATCCTATATTTTTGTCAAATGCCTAGTTTTGATTGTGTACTTAGGTGTACATGTGTGTACCTCTTAACAACAATGCTATGCATTATGTAACATATAATAAATTGTCTACCATCAGGCTTAACAAATTTACAGAAAATTTATAACAAGACTAAAAATTTACACATTTATTATGACGGGTTTTTTTTAAAGATTAGTTATATTTCCTGTTATTTGATTGATTTTTGGGGCAATTTATAAAGAAATTATATGCACCAAGCTGTGGAAAATTGTCCTTCTGATCTATATCATGAAAATATTGGATTATTAGTTAATCCTAAGTGTCATTTTCATCATGATGGCCTTATTTAATTTTATAAAAGCAGAAAATGGCTTACCCTCTATGTGACCTTACTTAATAATAAATACTTGTAGCTATAGTTATTAGTTGCATAAAATGTAAGTAAGGAACTGATACCAGTTTATCTCGCATATTACTTATATAATTACCTCACTCATTACATAAGTATCTTCAATTTACAGTTATCTAAAACCAGACCAAAAAAACTTAATTCTGGTAAAAAAAATCAATTGTTCCAATAAATTAAATCATAACTAAACAAAATTACCATAATTCATTGATTACTACGAAAACTGATTTGTACTGTTTACCATCATAAATCAATATTTTCAGTACTGAATTTGACAGCCAATTTAACTTGATTTAACAACTAAATATTAAAACAAAGTCTAGCTACTTGATTGCCCCTTTGAAAATCTGAGCTGCACATCCTTATTACATTTGTATTAAGATAGAGTTGAAGCTTAGATTAAATTTAAGATCATACATCCTGTAAAATGTTCAAACACTTTCATAAGAGCCTTTATTGGTCAAAACATTTGGGAATAATCTAAAGCTTTTGTGGTACTGAACAGGGGGGAAATAATCGCATTTGTCAATGAGCAATTAAAATTCCATTAGATCAGTATTTCAAAACTTGAACATATTAGGGTAACTCTATTGTATTGTATTTTGATAGTTTGATAAATAGATGAAACTGAGATATTTCCTGTTGCATTTAAATTTCAATGAAAATTTTGAATTTCTTTTTTTTTTAACAAATAAATATTATTAAGAGTTCTTTTGTATTTATGAAAGTACATAAAAATATGTTAGTATTTATACATGTATTATAAAAAGTCTTGTATAACCATATATGCATGATAACATCTACAGAACTACTAAAAGTATATGGTTAACTAATTAATTAGCAATCAGGGCTCACGCTACCAGGCGACTTGGGCGAAGAAGTCGCTTTCCCGACCGTCACTTCGCTTTCCCCGACCCCCAAAAGCGAAGACAAGTCGTCCTGTTGTTTACGATACTCGCTTCCGTCATCGGACATTTTCAATGAAATGAGGTTGAAGCATCGTTTTCTGCAGTGTGTAGCAAGTTATTTGATAAAAATACAACTTTTTATCACTTGGTGCACTTCCGGAAGTTCCGGTGCTTGTTACTCGAAAACGTACTTCAACCTAACTTTCGGCTGCAAATTAAGTTTGTTACTTCATTTAAACTTGATAAAAGTTGCCCCCAGTAAATGTTCAATCCATTCATTGCATTAAAAACGTCATGATCCTTTTCAAATAACTTGTCAAACATCGTTTATTTTTGTAAATTTTCTTGCAATCGTCCGCCATTGTCCAATTTCTTAACTACAGATCGGAAACGGACCAACTATGACCGAAATCCGTATTTTTACAAAAATTACTACAGACACACGGATGGAACAGCTGACAGAAGAATATTGATCCCAAAAGAAAAAATAACGCATTCCACACGCATTAAAAGACTTTTGGTTACATCTAAATAAACTCATCATTGATTGGTGTATATAATTCCCTATAATTTATATGGATTATGGTAAACTATTGTAAAGTTGCTTAACTCTTAGACTATTACACTAATATCAATATATTATGGCCCAGCTTACCTTTATATATCTTTTGATGAGAAACACTGATTTCATACACTAGATAGTTTTTAATTTAATTGTAATTGATATATTATAAATTCTTTACCTTTTTAAAAAAAAAAAAAAAAATCTAGTGCTAGACATTTAGTTGGTAATTTCTCACAAGGACCATAGTAAAATTTAAACAACTTTTAATTTGAAATGTTACTTTAATTGAATACTCAGATATGAATTGAACAATATAAATAGAACATTATTTACAAATGACCTTTTATACTACAGTAAAATCCAAACATTGTAGCGCACCGCGCGAATGAGCACTTCTCCCTATCAGTTTCAAAAAGAGAAGTCACTTTTCCCTATAATTCTGAAGTAGTGTGAGCCCTGGCAATATGGTAAATATGCAAGTATTCTAAAAGTCACACAAGGCAAACTTCAACTTTTAAGCAATACCAAATTAAAACTTCGTTTGTCAGATCCACAGCATATTAAGAAAAGTCAGTAAGAAAAACCCCTCGTTCAGTACAGGTCCTCCATCATCATGTCAAAATAAACGATACAATTTTTTCAATGTTTTGTTTGAATTTTTCCTTTAAAAGTTGCTCAATACTACAAATACTATATTTTTCAATTGATTACATTAAAGCTATGTGTAAAACTCACCAGTTTCAGAAAGGACAATACATCACTATTAAGGAACTGTCATTCTATTAAGAATTTCCATCAGCTTTCAAATAATCCTAATTGATCTATTTCTTCCTACATTGTGCATTTACACAAAGGTCAATATATCTGCAAAGAGAACGAACACGAAACAATTCATCAATTTCTAATTACAATTTAGAATACATGAAATTAGAGTGAAATCAATGTGTATTTTTAGAATTACCTACATGGTTATGATGCTACTTCAAATGTATCCATTTAAAACCTTGAAACCGTGACAATTGCAAACTACATTCTACATTAATGTATTCACTGTATTAAAATGAAACAAAATTCTAAAAGACTTTCCTAGTTTTTTAAATAGACTTTTGTCTCCTAAAGACATAATACTTGTAATTGGAATTCACCTATTACATGTATTATCATGCTGATTTTTCACCTTGTGACAATTACCTGTAAAATCTATAAAATGAAGATATTTTTTTTCGCGAAAATGGATAAGAAAAGAGATGATAAATAATGTGTTGACAAGGAATTGATTGATACTGTACATAATCTACAATAATAGATATTGATTCACTTACACATCTGTTATAACTTAGTCTTATGCTATATTTTGTAATGTAAACTCTGATTGGATAATGTTAAAATTTAAAAGCCTAAATTCCATCATTGAGGTACAATGACTAAAATATTTTTTTTCTTTTTTCTTTGCATACATATGATCTCATATTATAATATATATTTTCTTAACATTTGTAGTTATTTGTGAATAATAATATTGCATAAAGTTTTTAAGTTATTAAAAGACAGATCAAAACACACAAACTAGCATTGTCCAATTTCAAACCATTTTTAATACAATCAAATATAATTTAAGTTATCAAAATTCAGTATACTGATAGTATTGCCTTGGTGAGGTGGAATTGTAGGAGAGATGTAATATCCGGAATCCAAAAATATTTTCTCCAGGAAGATTTGCTATAGACATGATAGAATCTAATTTTCATATTGCTTTGCATGATATATTTTGCATGTATCTACTATTGATATATAATATTTTATACTGTCAATATAATCTAAGTAAAATAAATCAATTTAAATAAATAAGCTAAAACAACATGTCAGGTACATGTAGGACATACATGAACAGGACTTTGTAAACACGAGAGTGCATACACTGAAATGTCTCGGCTGCTTTAAATTTCCCGAATATTGATATGTTTAAAGTCTCAATATTTTTACATCAAGCATCACATAAATCAATCTTTTTAGAAATGCAAGCAAGACAGATCAAGGTCGTATATATCCTGACAGACAGGCATGTACCAGGGTTCTTGCTAAGAATTTTTGAAGGCAAGTCCAGGGACTCATCATTTTTAGTCATGATGAGTCCAACAGCAAGAAGAAAATATTTTATCGCAATATAATGTAATATTTTAGTCTCCATTTCCTAACAGAGCAATGAAATGACATTAAATTCAGATCACTTTTAAACTTTTGCTATAAAATGATGATATTTGTTTTTAACTGTGTTCAGTTTATACAAAATATTTTAATCTTGATGCATCTGTGGACTCACCAGTTTTGAAAATGGTGAGTCCAGACAGATTTTGATGAGCCCAGGACTCATGGACTCACCTTAGTGAGAATCCTGATGTACACCTTAAAATCATTCCATGCACCTATTTTAGTATTATAGTTGACCTATTGCTTATGCAGTGATTTTGCTAGCGCTCGTCACTTTCGTATTTTACGAAAAGGTTTTCGAAATGACGAAAATATTTCACATCAATTTCGTCACTTAAATTTGGAAAGTGTAAAAATATTTACACATCAAATTACTTGAATTCTACCTGTCTTTATGTTTCTGACAAGTTTATGACCCTCAGGTAATTAACGTTTACCAAAGGTGTTAAAAGTTGTGATGACAAGTAATCCGCCTATCGCCAATCAGATGGGTCACTAATCCCTTAATTATTATTATAAAACCTCATAAATGACCATCATAATAATCTATTTAAGTTAAATCAGTCAGTCAGCATTTCATTTTAATCATTTCTCACAATTCTGTCGTATTTTAGTCATTTGAACAAAATTGATAATCTTCCCGGACATTTCAACTTTATTTTAATTTCAATATTTCCCTTACGATCATAATTTGCAGTTTGCTTGTCGTAGTTTCGTCATTTTAACGTATTTTAGTCATACTTTATATAAATATTCATCAAAAACTTTCGACAACTTCGATTAAAAAGAATGAACTTTATTCAAAACGTAAATATTTTCACTTGCAAACAGGTGCTTCCTGTTCTATGTATTGCGCATGCGTAAAAGTTTGTAGATGAATCCGGTTTTATTCTAAAATTATTATTCAATTGTCACTTCCTGCTTTCATTTCATTTCGTTTAAAAATCGAAAGTAAACGTGATCTACAGTCATTAGAATCGTCACATTAAGTATAGATGCAGATCCTTCTATCAAATATTAAAGAAATTGATTCCAAATAGATATTCAAACGTATTTTCAAGGATATAAATGATTGTGAAGTGAAAAAGTTGTTACAAGTTCATTTGTGCAGTGGTTTAAAAAATAGAGGCACCCAACTTTTGTTTAGGGGTGTGCCCTGAAAATAACTGAAGTGAAGTTGTGAACCATATTACCAGATCCCTGTTCTTATCTTCATATATTAGCATCACGTCAGTCAATTCATTCAATATTGCCAATAACTGCCTACATTAGCAATTCTAAAGTCTTCAAAGATCCTAGACTAGTCCTTGAAGGACTTGGACATATATGTATAGCTAGTTTGATAAACATCCTAGACCCCTTGCTATTATAAAAAATAAGGCTGATTTTTATCACGCGCAAAAGTGACTAAAGCCCTCAAAATCCTAGCTGAAACCCTGCTTACAAAATGTATGACAATTGATATACAGATCAAAACACACAAACTAACAAGACTACCATTGACCATTTCAATGAACTATGAAAAGGAGGTCACAGTCAGATGAACCATGCCAGACAGAATTGTACGACTTACAATCTTTCAGTACACCAAAAATAGTGGTCGGACCTAATAATTGAAATTTTGAATTTACAAGACTTAAAACAATTGTTATTAGAGGTAGTATAAAGATAACCATGAATTAACGTCCGGGAAACTATTTAAATATTTTTTGTAAATATTGTTTTGGTTTATTGGTGTTTTACAGCACAGTTAGCTGTTTCATGGCAGTCACCCATTGGTGCAAAGATCTACATGTATAGTGCTCGTAGAGAACCATTTGGCAGGAAAATTAACAATCCTTGTAAAATTTTGGAAGGCTCCAACCAATGAAAGTTATGAAACATCTGGAGAGATGTACATATCCTGGTACCCCCAAAATTTTAACATTCCCTAAGTAAATAAGAATAATATGTTTTTTTTTCTTCAAAATACAAGTTTTTTTCTTAAAATTCCAGTGTCGAGAGATTTGAATTCTGGCAGCTTGGATTTCAAGCTTAATATACAATGTACACCTCAATAATTTAAAGTATACAGTCGCTGTCCTGTGCAATTGTTTTCAAATATGTAATTTATTAAGATAATAAATACTGTGTTTTACATGTTTTAAGAGGGTGTGTATACATAGTATGCATTTAGCCAAAAAAAAGCTTATCTTCACTTTGGCCTTCAAACAATTGCATACAAATTAGCAAATTAAATTAAACAGATATTGTTTAAAACATATAAGAAAAATCTCCACTTCATGCAGCTTGTAAAATAAAATAAAATATGATACTAACTAGATATAGGAAGATGTGGTGTGAGTGCCAATGAGACAACTCTCCATCCAAATAACAATTTAAAAAGTAAACCATTATAGGTTAAAGTACGGCCTTCAACACGGAGCCTTGGCTCACACCGAACAACTAGTATGTATATAAAGTAAAAAAACAAAATACAGAAATCTGGTGAGAATTCTAAATGGAAATACCCTAAGCAAATGGTAAAGTCAAAAGCTCAAACACATCAAAGCAATAGTTAACGATGGTCATATTCCTGACTCAGTTTGATCTAAACCTCTCACTTGTATGATTATTTTATGCAACTATCTGATAGTTGCATGAAATTCCATTATATTGACAACAATGTGTGAACAAATCAAACAGAAATGATAGGTAAAAATATCAAAAATAGTGGTACAGCACTGAGCGTAAATTACATGTAATCATCAGAATATGTAGTAAATTACATGTAATCATCAGAATATGTAGTACATAATTTGACATTGTAATTTGTAGAACTTTCACGACAGCATGTTCAGTAGGTCATTAAAATATATGTATATATAAATCTAATCTTACTTTCAATACTTCACAAATAAAATGGGAAATCCCAATTTAATATAATTTGGAGGTTGGAAATTTGCCAAATATAACCAAAACAAAAGGGAGGCACTTTGGAAACATGTGTACATATGCATCACCCCTACCAACTGCGATGTACGAAAATTTCAATTACGAAGAGGAAATAGCATTGCACATTTATTAAGAGTAACTAACTTAAGTTAATGAGATATATTGTTTTTATGAAACTGCCTCTACGAGTTGTCTTTAGCTCGCAGCATCCCCAACAGTGGCAACAGATTTTCGCAGTTCTCGATCGACAATAGAGCAATGAGAAATGATTGCAAAATTAGTAAGCAAGCAACATGCGACTAGGGCCTTATGAGAACCGATACAAGATGTGAGAACAAACAGTTAACGTAAAACAACACAGGCATGCAGGTGAGGTTGACTCACAGTATTTACTGCTAGCAAATCAACACATAGCCACCATTTTGAATAAATATTCTTCCGCAGAATTATATATTTCATACAATGTGAATCCAATTGCAAAAGAAATTTAAAAATATCAGATAATATATTGAAATAATTTTCCTTTTATCTCATAATGATAATATATTAGAAAATATGTCTCGTATTGAATCATTACATATAATGCTTAGAACTACTTTTTTGTAGATAATACGTCTCCCTGAGTTCACCTCCTTTTTTCTTAAGAAAGTGTGGACACAGACATGTGTTGTCTGATGGGCGATTTTGATATAAGTCTCACTAAAAATCCACTCCCTTACAAATCGTTGTCATTTCTATAAATTGATAAAAATTAAGAAGCTATTGAAAGTATGACCTTGACTAAGTAAAAATCACAAAAATACATCTCCGAGGAAAATTCAAAACGGAAAGTCTGTAATCAAACAGACGAACATCAAACGAGGATAACATCTGTCATATTCCTGACTTGATACAGGCATTTTCTTTTGTAGAAAATAGTTGATTGAACCTCGTTGTATAGCTAGATAAACCTTTCACTTGTATGACAGTCGCATCGATGTTAAATAATATTGGAATTTCCAAGCGAGATAACCCAAGTTGTTTCAGAATTTTTTTTAAAAGCTCAGTCTGCTAGTTTTAAATTGCTCACAGAAATATAATTTTATTATGACACATGATATTTCGTATGTTTATTTAAATTGAGTCTTCATAATTTTGGTAAATTGACATAACCTCGGTTTTGAATGTATCTGTGTTATTTTATTATTCATTTTTTATCGAAATATATATCATGGCCATGGTATAAAAAAATTATAAACAAAATACATCATTTTGATACATTTTTCTGTATCAAATCTCTTACAATTCGATAGAACTTCCAACAACAATTACCACTTTTATTTTTTGTATTCCCAAATGAGAATCCAAAAGAGTAATCAATAGAGTTGGTCTTGTTTTGTTTCGTAAAAATAGAATGGTTAAAGTAGATACAATTATATTGTCCAAAGTAGGGACAAACGGTACTTAGTAATAAAATACAACATTCCAAACTGTTGATTGGACAACATATTTATTCAATTTTGGAGGACGTGTTTTTGAAGGATGCTGACTCCAAACAGTATATTCTTATATAGAAAATAAATATATAAGCTTAAAGCAGTACCCTTTAACTTACATCAGAAATTGACAATAGGGATCGGCTGAATACTTGTGAAAAGTGTAGTAAAGTCAAATGTACATTAGCTGTATTTGGGAAAACCTTTAAGAATTTTTGGTCCTCAATACTCTTAAACTTCGTACTTTATTTGGCCTTTGACATTTTATTATTCGAGTGTCACATCAGTGTCTTTTGTAGACGAAACGTGCGTCTGGCGGAAATATATAAAATTGCATCCCTGGTATCTTTGATGAGTTTATTTACAACCACATGATCGATACCAATGCTGGTGGAGTTTTTATTCCCAGAGTGTAGCACCAGCCCATTAGTCAGCACTTCTGTGTTGACATGAATTATCATTGATAAAAAGTAAAATCACAAAAATACTGAACTCCGAGGAAAATTCAAAACGGAAAGTCCATAATCAAATGGCAATTAAAATCAAAAGCTTAGACACATCAGACAAATGGATAACAACTGTTATATTCCTGACTTCAGTTGGTACATGCATTTTCTTATGTAGAAAATGGTGGATTGATCCCGGTTTGAAACCTAGCTAAATCTCTCAGTTGTATGACAGTCGCATCAAATTTCATTATATTGACTACGATGCTTGAACAAAAAAAACAGACGTATTAGGTAAAAATGTCAAAAATACAGCAGTCAACATTGTGTTATAATCTTATTTACTAAAATAAAACAAAAAAAACAAAACAAATTTGTTACAATGAAGCACAAAATGGCACATAGACCCAATCTAACTAAAACCAATCTCTCATCGCTCCCGTTTTCTGATATGTCGCGTGGGACGCCATCATGAGTTGGTTGACAGTTATAGAATATCTGCTTTACAGAAAACGACGGATATCTTCCAATTATCGTATCTACAAATCCGTTCTATTTCCATTACAAATTATCAGCCGATTTAGACGTATTACCGTGTTTGTATAAAATGAAAACATGACGGGAATGACAACACAACAGGTGCCACATGTGGAGCAGAATCTGCCTACCCTTCCGATCCACCTGAAATTACCCCTATGTTTTTACAGAATTCATGTTTCTCAGTATTTAGTATTTCATGTTGTGTTTTGAAGGATTGTTTGTTCACTATAGCTATTCGTCATTGTACCCAACTCATTGGAGAAATTATTAATCAATGGACCTCGATTGTGCACGATATAGTATAGTGTGCTACTATTGGGACAAATAATATCAAAATTATAGAAAAGTCTACCAGCTTTAACTCAAAATATGAAAACTTCCAAGTAAAGGAAGCAAATTGAGTTTGCCCTTTTTTTTTAACTAGACCAAATCAATACTTAACATAAGGATTCAGCCTTTACTTAATATTTCATGCATGAAAGAAATAGATTGGGAAAGTGTATGAAAAAAAAATTGCAAGTTTTTACACTGTTTCTACACTAGGGACTATATTTAGTTGTCTAGACAACGAAAAGAAAACTAAAGGACGATACTGTGTCCTTGGACCATCATGCATGTAACTTCGACGAAGACATTACTAGGATTGGTATGATACATATCTGACATGGTCTATCAGATTCAAAACAATTAGAAAAGTTACACATTTTCTGGAAGCATTTCTAAATAAGCGCGATGGTCACAGGACACAAACAATGATAAAAAAACACAAAACTTATTGGCATGTTTTCACTTACCAAGCAGGTATAATACTTACACATTAGTTCTGTTCCACGATCCTTTGTAATTTCAACTAAAGACGAAGAACTGTATCTTGTTTCATTGTATTGGACAAATACATTGCACAAGTGTCCTTACAGACAAAGGTTAATTGTTGGATCTTCAAAGTGCTCCACGAAACCTTTTCTAAATTATTAACTTAGAAATTTTATCTGCAAATTACGCTGTATACTTGGCTTTAAAGTTATTGTGAAGCTTCATATTCTTTGCGCGGCGTGAATAAGATGAGGTTAGGATGAAAATAACCGTGTAAGACCAAACAACAATTACTAGCTTGTACTTAAAATATTCCGGAAATACTTTCACAAGCTTGAATAAAAAAAAATACAAACATTAGATGAAGAAAAAGGGGAAAAGAAACAAATGACATCCAGCAGAATGAAACGGAAGAAGAAGAAAAAAACAGACGCCTAACTGAATGTATTCGTATTCCTAATGAAGGATAAACACATTGTTTAATTTGTGTTTTACCCATCTCAATTGCATTTCACATGCCATGTGCCTACATGTGTTTCAATATAAGTGATGATGAAGTTAGTTTGATTCTGTTTTTGAGGACAAAAATAGCCACGATTATTCGTTAAATGTATAAACGTTCACAGGGAAAACAAAGTAATTATTATTTATAAAGTCAATATTATATATGGTGTATTCTTATATAATGTGACACCACGAGCCCTTCTGAGAGAATAAACAATGTAAAGTTGACTGCACTTGCTTTTTGAAGATTTCCCAACCACAAAACAAACACAAACAGGAGTCCAATTTCATCTTATGATCTCTAATGATGAGCAATAAAACAAAACAATAGACTATAAAATAAAATTGCTTGATTGTGTTGGAGTGGATTGTAATCAAGATTACTATAAATAATAAGAATGTTCTGTCCTGTTCTATGCAACTCTTCTCTTAAGATGAAGACACTTGTATTGGTAGTTTGTGCTTTCATTTATACAGACGCTGCCTCGGTACCGAAATGGAGACAGAAAAGTAAGAGTAATAATTGATAATTTCTAAAAATACAATTAGCTTCTCAACAAGTATTTCATCTCTACTATTGACATGATTTAAATCATTATCATTTGCAAAATGGATGCGTGTATCGAAACTCTCTCGATATTGTGATATATGCCTTACATTTTTAAATGTAAAAAAAAATGAAAATAAAAAAGTATAATTTAACGAGTTTTTAACACAAACACTCTTTTCCGTAAAAATAATTGCTCGTATCGAAGATCATTCGATTACACACTTTATTGATATCATTCGATTACACACTTTATTGATATCATTCGATTACACACTTTATTGATATCATTCGATTACACACTTTATTGATATCATTCGATAACACTTTATTGATATCATTCGATTACACACTTTATTGATATCATTCGATTACACACTTTATTGATATCATTCGATTACACACTTTATTGATATCATTCGATTACACACTTTATTGATATCATTCGATTACACACTTTATTGATATCATTAAACAATTCTCAAAAGAGGACAGGGTATTGTTTCTAAAGTATTATCATCACGATATGGAGCATGATGACCGTAATTGAGAACTTCATCAAAGTCAGTTAGTCATCATATCGGTAGCTGGTTTGACAGCTTTTTTCACTGTTTAATGTGCTTGTTCCATTTATTGCATTCATTTGATGTTTCTATATATTCAAAATGTATGTACTAATACTTCCTTTTAGCATGTTTAATGTGTGTCTTTGTGTATGGATAAATGATTTTTAAGCAAGTATAAATGAATCTACCATTATATAATTATGTCAATAAGACTCTTAGATGTCAAACATTATTCAAACACCATATAGAACTAAATATTGCAGTATGTGTGTCTGTATATTGTCCTGAACGAGTTTTAAAAAGCTGTAAGGTGGGTCTGTTGTAACTCCCTGTTCTCTTTTAAATCTTGTATATCACTACGTCAACAGGGTCCGTGAAATTCAGTCATTGGCCGATAGCTGCGGGTAAGAACTGGTTCCCGGATGACGGAACAAGTGGAACTGGCGATGGTAGCTACCCAGGAGGACCTGGTGGACTACCTGGGGGCGATGGCAGTTACCCTGGGGGACTACCCGGGGATGGTGGTGGAGGATGGTTTCCAGGAGCGACAACTACACCGGTTCCAATATGTGAGTTTATATATTAATGAAAAATCCGTGTCGTTCGTTTCTAATATTTCATGCCTCTGCATCACTGACTCTTAGCAAAGAACAGTAATACTTGCACGAAAGCGGCCGTATTTAACAATAACTTGGAAATTTAATCGACCTCCCAGAAACTGTTAAAGTTAACGACTCTTTAACATTTCTTACTTTTTGTTAAAACAATTGAATAACAGTAAACAAATTTGTTAAATTTAAAGGCTCTTCAACGACACTTTAAGGAACAACTGGGCCAAGATTATGTGAAATTATATGTTTTACAACATAATTTCAGCATGCAATGATGCAGGAGGATATTGTCTTTACGAGGCAAACTGTGGTGCAGAACCAGGTCCACAGTACGTGTGTGAAACGGAGGGTCTCGTCTGCTGTTTACCACCTGTCTGTAAGTAGATCGATAAAGGTTTTAAAATTACTACTACTTTACAATACAGAAACGTTTGCAGTTCTATTTAAAAGGGAAAATCTGTAACGTTTATGATAGAAAAAAGTATATAAAGGACATGCATGTACTTTTGTACTTTTCATAGAAACTAACTAGTCGAACAAGAACAAAACAAGATACTAGTAAATTAATTGTAATCTAACGTTGGAAATTCCAAAAGAGAGGCAAAAAATACCAATTAAAAGGGACACCCAAACTCACAGGTCGAAAACAAACTGAAAATGCCATGGCTAAAAAGAAACAAAGACATGCATACAAGCTATAGTACACAAAACACAACATACAGTACAGACTTAGCAAATCGAACCCCACCAAAGACATAAGAATATATCCGCTACCATCTGTGTAATGGATACTCCAAAAGCTGTCAACCTACTCGTGATGGCGTTCGTGCAATTTACGAAAGAATTTTAACTATCTGGAACAGCTATGTAAATACATAACGACAATTAATTATTGTTTAAGTACCTGATTCAACATGCGGAGTTACTAAAGAAGCCAGTACAAGAATCGTTCATGGTTCGGAGGCTGAGCATAACAAATGGCCCTGGCAAGCATCTCTCCAGACACTATCCGACTTTCATTTCTGTGGAGGATCACTAATCCATGAACAATGGGTTATCACTGCTGCTCATTGTGTGGTAGATGGGTAAGAACGTGCTTATTTTTTACTATAAAACTTTCACTTATAATGAATAACAAGGTTTTTTTTGTGTTTCAATTTACCTTTTCGGCATACCTAAATGTGAGTTTATCTCATATTGAATAGATAAATAAACTCATCATAGATTCCAGGATTAAATTTTGTATTAATTAATTAACGCCAGACTCATCAGTGACGCTCGAATAAAAAAAAAGTTAAAAAGCACAAATAAATTACGAAGTTCAAGAGTATTGGAAAGAGACCAACTAAATAAACTTACAAAAATTGCTTACTTAATAAAGTCTGTGCATTTTTCTTCCAAATTGTTATTTGCACATTCCTTGGTTAATATTTATGAGAGACAGGTTAATTTAAAAATAAAACTCTTTGATCTTGTAGAAGGGAAATGAAAGTAGTCCTAGGTGAACATGACAGAACAATTGCACATGGACCAGAAGTGACTGTCAATGTTGCAAAGCAAATCCTGGTAAACACAATTCTTTATTCAATAGAGACGCCGTTAAGCAAATCATAGTAAACTTAATTATTTATTCAATAGAGACACAATAAAGCATAACTTGGTAAACTTATTTTTTTCAATAGAGACAGCGTAAAGCAAATCCTGGTAAAATTAATTCTTTATTCAATAGACACCGTAAAACAAATCTTAGTAAACTCTATTCATTCGTAAAGTAGTTATAGGTGCACATGACAGAACAATTGCACTTGACCAGAAGTGACTGTCAATGTTGCAAAGCAAATCCTGGTAAACTCTATTCATTCGGAAAGCAAATCCTGGTCAAATTAATTCTTTATTCAATAGAGACACCAAATAAAAGCATAACTTGGTAAAGTTATTTTTTTCAATAGAGACAGCGTAAAGCAAATCCTGGGATTATTTTTGTAATCAATAGTCAGAGACACCATAAAACCGTGCATCAAGCACGTTGGTAAAGAGACATTACAGTTATCAAAGGTATCAGGCTTACAATTAGATATGTCATAATCGCGTTTCGTCTACATCAACTCATCAGTGACGCTCAGATCAAAATAGTTAGAAATCAAACAATTAAGTATAATGTTGAAGAGCATTGAGTACCCAAAATTTCAAAAAGTTGCTCCAAGTACGGACAAGGTATTCTATAACTGTTAACTGTAACTGTTCAAAATAACTCACCAAATTTATGTCAATGTATGGTAAACTAACATAACACAGTAACAATTGTGTAGTTCCGTTTTAGATTAAATTATCTCTCTCTTGTTCCATTTAGCTTCAGACTAACATTTATAGTAAATGATTCTATAAGCTATTATTTAAATACTGAAATTCAATAAATATTTGCAGCATGAAGGTTACTCTAATGATGCACCCTACCCTAATGACATCGCTTTGTTAAAGCTAGAAACACCAGTGCAATTCACTGATGAAATAAGCACGGCTTGTATACCTTCAGCTGGAGAGAGTTTTACAACTGAAGACAATTGCTGGATTTCAGGATGGGGAGATACGAAGGGTAATACACATGAATTATATGTACAACAAAATGTTTATATCTTTTCTCTTCCTGTACCAAGTCAGGAATAACACAGTTGTTATCCATTCGTTTGGTGTGATTAAGTTTTTGATTTTGCCACTGGATTTGCTTAGGGAATTATAGTTCGTTACTAGAACACACCCGTCATATCGCGGGTCCGTGACTGAATTAAGGTATATAACTATGCGCAAGCCTTATTTTAGTATTAGTATTGTCATCTGAAAAAGTCATGCCGATTTTAAGTTACACAGTTTTTCTCTGCTTTCAAATCTTTCTGTTTGAACCCGTCGAACTGGAACTTATTAATTATTGGTAATATTGATTATTTGGAAAACAAAAGGTCCTGGAATGGAGTATTTTTTAATCAACAACATTGCCCTATATATTAGTTATAAAAAAAGATGAATTCTTTGATTCGCTGTTTTACGTCATGTATGCCCACTAACAAATTGAAAACTGTTCCTCATTTTTAGTCTTGTTATCTTAGAAAGTCTTACTGATTAAAATACTACAATAGGTAGCTATTTGACAATTTAGTAGTGTCAACCCTGTGATTATGACCCGTGTACATTGTATATAGCATATTAACCCTGAATACACTGTTTGGTGGTGCGCCTGTCAGATGCGGAACGTACAGATTAGGTAATAGGTAACAGGTGAATATACTATTGGTATCGGTATCGGACTCGACCCGGAACTTCTTAATTATTGGCAATATTAATTACGTGGAAAACAAAAGGGCCTGGACAGGTGTAATTTTCAATCTATACTTTTGTACTATATTAGTGATATATAAAGTTGAATTCTTTGATTCGTCGTGTTTACGTGATAACGGCTGAAAAATTGGACTTCGTAATTTTAGTATTATAGATAGATTAGGGCCCTACCTTTAGGCGGGTCGCCCTATAGTGATCAGTGTGTCATGATGTATGTTCAACTTCCTAGGTCAAAGGTCACGGTCAAAAACTTTGGTTTCAGTTGACAACCCCGTGTCCTGTGGTGAAGATAGTGTCCGCTCCATATCTAGATAACCGTTATGATTTTATACTTAATACTTAACATGTTTATTAACCAACACCAGAGGGTGTGTCATGATGTATGTACAACTTCCTAGGTCAAAGGTCAAGGTCAAAAACTTTGGTTTCAGTTGACAACCCCGTGTCCTGTGGTGAAGATCGTGTCCGCTCCATATCTAGATAACCGTTATGATTTCAAAGTTTATACTTGACATCCATTTTAACCAACACCTGAAGGGTGTGTCATGATGTATGTACAACTGCCTAGGTCAAAGGTCTGTCTGTCTGTTGGTCTGTCCATCGCTAACAAATTTGATCCACACTATATTTTGAGAGGACAGCTGTTATTATTTCATACTTAATACCTGACAAACATTTTCAACTTAACATATATATATTAACCAACAACATAGAATGTGTCATAATGTATGCATCCTAGGTCAAAGGCCAGTCCCGCTCTACCTCTCGAGAACCACGTTATTGACAGCGGGGCCCACAGAGATGGCTCCCATCTCAATGGTATCTAGTTTTCGTTATTTTACTTTTTAAAGTTGAAGTTTCCATGCAGACAACACTGTGCATTAATTAACGTCAGACAACACCTGCATTATGTGTTACATGAAATCGGACAATCGATGAACTATCTTATATATAAACTGTACGTCAGGAATAAGGACCATTCACGGTTTTGCAGACAAACACCACTTGGAAATACTTTTTAATGCATACTCCATCCGCTTCCAATAGACAGCCTCTTTCCCATATCTTTCATATACACTTCAACAGTGTATTTCATGCATGATCAGTCCTCTCTGTTGTCACAAGTAACTTTAATGAAGAACACCATGTTCATCCTTTAAAATGGTTAGTACTAATCTTATGGATATTGTTGTACCTGAAGAAACATTGTACAGGTGTATCTACTGAAAAACTTTCTAGTCATATTTCTGCCTGGTCAGTTTATAGATCTTAAATACGATTAAGGAAAAGCTGTGGTTATATATGTGCATATGCAAATTAAATCCAATGTTTCCGTAACTGCAAGTACTATACTATTATGCCTTATATAGTCTCATATAGATATAAGAGTGGTCTGATTGGTTCTTTCATTTACTATATATTCTCTGCTTGTAGATACTGGAGATGAGACCAAGCTTCATGAACTTAAGAAGACAATAACAGATAATCCAACATGTGCCAATAAATGGGGAGCTGGTAATATCATGGATACACATATCTGTGTTGGAAATGGTGATAAGGGAGCATGCAATGTAAGTCACTATAGTAAACAACTTGCTTGCAGTCAATTGAGATAATTGCAGTCTTATTTGGACTGTTCAGTAGTTGTTAAGTTTCACAACATCATCATACTTAATTGTCTGAAAGGCTAATGAACAGTACTGAATTAACTGCAAGCAAGTTTTCTTGGCAGTATTGATTTACCACAGTAAACAACTCTGGACATTGAATGAAAGACTGAACACATGTCAATAATTTAATTTTTATACTTTTCAGATGATGTCAAGATCAAAATGACCGTTTAAGACTAATATTGATTTAATATTGAATGAGTAAAGCTTTGACTTCTAAAATTTCATCCAGTAAAAGCCTAGATATTTTGGGAAATGACCAAAATTCATTCATTTCATAAATCCACTTTTAGTATTCAACATCAAATGGAGATATTGGATATCATTAAAGTAAGAGGTTTTCGTATCACCCTGAGTACTCTTTTTACTAATAATACCTTTTATGGGGTTAAGAAATTTTCTAGTCAAGTTTGGGGATATTCTTTCATTTTCACTAGCTACTTATTTCTGACAGAGTATGTATTTAATAAAAATTCATAAATATGATCACTTCAGTAACTGTAAATGTAGAGGTTGTATCTCAGAGATTATCAGTCTTTTTAATTATTTAAATTTTGTGATTGCAATAATTGTATTCTTTGTGGCATCACTATCATTCTTTCAACCTTTACCGAACATCAATGAAGCTGATAAATAAAATTGAGAATGGAAATGGGGAATGTGTCAATTAGACAACAACCACATAGAACAGACAACAGCAGAATGTCACCAACAGGTCTTCAATGCAGCCAGAAATTCCCACACCTGAGTATTTAATCTCAGAGACTACATATTTTTTTGTACTTATATGTTAACAGGGTGATTCTGGAGGTCCTTTATCCTGTCAGAAAGACGTATGGTACCTGGCAGGAGCTACATCCTGGGGATATAATGGTTGTCAGACAGAAGGGTATCCCAATGTGTACACTAGGGTGTCAGAATACAGAGACTGGATCAAACATCATATCAGAATTAATAGAGACTAAGTAGCAGATATATTTACAGAAAAGGAACGTCATATGAGAATAAATAGAAAATAAGATATGTTAACAGAATGGAAACACAAAAATTAGACTTAATCAGACTTAATTTGAAATAAATTATATCACAGCATTTAAAAATACATGAGTTTGTTATTTTGGTTTGGTTTTGCCCTAAATGTATATGTTGAAATCACTGCTTCGTTTCAATCAATGTGCACTTCAATGCAAGAGAAAGGAAACATCTGAACTGGCTATTAAAATATCAATGACTTATAGATTACAGTTGAGGAGAATATCCCTCTTTAATTATCACTGCATCCTAGGTGAAGGTTATATATTAACTAAAATTACGCTGATTTTGAGCATTTAACAAGGGTTTTTCATGTATACACATAAACCCAGACCATTATTACTTTGATATGTTACTTGTAGTGTGTCTTGTAATTACAAGTTAGAAGACAACCTGCAAGTTAAACAAAAAGAAACTTTTTCTTATGGTGCCTTAGTTATAATGTACATGTAAGCACTTGCAGATATGAAAATCATGGCTACAACATCTGTGTCCTTAAAGTTTATATGGACAATCTAAAATCAACCAGCATTTCAAGAAAGAAACATAATAAAATAATTGTATGTAAAAATTTAATAATAAATATTTGTAGTACATGTCTATTGATATTCAAGTGACATTTGCATAATCATGTTGTTTTGATAGCAGTTGCTAATTACAATAGATTTGAAAAAGCAATTCATCATTTGATTTTTAAACACTATAAAAGCTATAAACCACATTTATAGTTAAAGCAATATATATCATATGTCCGGTGGAGAAATTTGTAGCTCTTATAATATTATAGTTTTATATGCATAACTATTGTGTAATGCTGAACTTTTGTGTGCATAAATATATATCGAGATAAAATGTGCAAAAACCAAGGTATATGACCTTAAAACCTTACTATGCTACTCGTTGTTGGAATAATACTATCATGGGAATACATATTTTGATTTAAAGCTACTGGTTTTATAACTTACAAATATAAAAGCTAGAAAAAAATGCTGTTTTAATTAATACTATTTAGGAATTATCAAATAAAACAAAGCCTCTTGTAATACATGTACTTCACTTTAAGTGCATAAATATCATGTATTATGCTAAACTTTGTGCATAAATATCACTTAATGCTATGCTTTGTTCATAAATATCACATAATGCTAATCTTTGTTTAAAAATATCCATTAATACTATTAAAGCTTTGTGCATAAATATCACATAATGCTAAACCTTGCACATAAATATGCTATCTCTTGGCAATGGTAAATAAACTATACTTATAATACAAATAAAAAAATAAATATCTTAAAAGAAATACAACAGCCAGCCATCAGCTGAACTTTTTTTCTTTGGTATCTGTTTAGAAAACCATGATCAATGTAATATCTCTAATACTGGTTACTGTATATTAATGTATAAAAATTCAGCACTGCCAAAAACATACTTTTCCTCTTAGACACATTATACATATTGCTGTTAACAGTTTTTAAAGTTTTGTAATTCACAACTTCAAATTAAACTCCAAAATATAAATTTCAAATCTATGAGGCAGTAGTAGATTGTGTGGCTTCATTATTAATAACTGGATAAATTTCATCACCAGGCACTCCCATCATGATCATCCAATGGTTGACTTCTTTATCTGCACGATGAGAATCTAAGAAGGTGTTGCATGATATTTCATACTCTCGTGTTCCAAATGGAGTTCTGCAATTAAATAAATAGAAAAATTAGTTCATTTCACAAGAAATACCTTTATTATACCCCTGCACATATGATTTTCAATTACATTAAAAACTATTAAATTCCTACATATTTTTATGTATATTGATGTGTTTTCAATATTCTACATTAGGTAGGGGCTCTAGATGTATAAACCTAATTTGTTTGCCTGTAGTCAGGAACCTCTGGCCTTTGATATTCTTTATTGGTTCATTTTTATTTTAGAAGTTTAATGTGACATTTATTGAAATAGTACATGTTTGTTTAGAGGCCAGCTGAAGCTCACTACAGATGCTGGATTTTTTAAAGTAAATTCATGTTTTAATCATATAAGATTGTGCAACAATAGGTAGCTTTTGCTTCATTATTTCAAAAAGGATGTTCCTTTAAAGAATTTAAATAATTCTATCATGTCATGCTCTATGCAAATTCTAACACATAATTAGACTGACTCAATTATCTCCCTTGTTTTGTCATGTTTATACAATAAAATTGAAGTACAAACCTCATACAAAAGTCCTCTTCAACAGCTAAATTCTGATTAGTATATTTGTGGTTGAAAATTATTTTGGTGTTAGCCTGTAATGATAACAATAATTTATATGAAAACAAAATTAAGGTATTAGTTATGATAACAATAACATCAATGATTTGCATTTCAAACTTTTCATTTATAGACGTAGAAATGTTTTATACTGTAATTAATGAATGGCTGTTATTTATTTTGAATTTATTGAACCATAAAATTAATTTTTGACTCTTCACATTGAATAATCCGCAAAATAAATTATTGCCATTCATTATAAATAAATTTCTATCAAAAATAAGGCTCAAAGATATATATTAATATGAATAACAACATACACAGATGTTTGCGTATGAATACACAACGTTAGAGTGGGCGTGTCTTCATAAAAATTGATAACATTGAAAATAAAGCTAATTATTTTAACCAATCAGAAGACAGTAAATACACCAAATTTATTTATATAATGTTAATGTCAACATGTTTTATAATAGATGCTTTCTTTATATAATTTTTAATGTTATCGTCTCTTGTAATTCTGTACAGATGGCTCTCTTTTTTATATTTATATATTTTTACATTTAATGTAATGTTGTATATATATTATTGAGAGATGCCTAAGACTTAAATAAAATATTGAATTGAATTTATATAATAATATTTTGTGACTTTTAACTTTTATCAAGTATTGATTCTTTCTATTACATTAGAAACAATTTATTAAAACAAACTATACAAATGTACTACTTTTTCAAGTTTTGAATAATTAAGTTACAAAAAATTTACAAAAAAAATATCTTTTTTTTTAAAATTCAGAATTTTTGTATGATTTCTTTGAAACAAAAGCAAAGATTACTCACAGGCACAGCGATTCCCTCATATTCTAACCGTAACTGTGGATTAAAGTGTAAAATTTGGAACTCTGTAAGGAAGGATGGCTCGGGCACATATGTGACATCTTGATGTCTGGATCTTGGAGCTGATTTGCCAGTTGTGGCTCTATCACTTGATAAGAACAACTAAAATACAGTAAAAAAGTCAAATCAAACCACATATTTTAAACCACATATAAATATACAGTGAATGAAAACTGTCATATTTTAATAGATTGTTTTCTCTGAGTGGACTATGGATATTAATAAAAATATATATATAGTTTTCATTAGAACTTTTGCTTCATATAAAACAAAAGTAAAAAGGAAAGGCTAGTTCTTTCATTTAATGAATTGAAAAAATATATACATTTATGCTTAACACTACATAGTATTTTAATTGCAATCATTCTTATGGTACCCACCACAGACAGAGATAATGGATGATACTTAATTAGCAATATTTGATTTGGGATTTTTTTAGTACAAATGTAATTCATACTTAATATATATGAAATTGAATGTCACCAAATTTCTGTACTTGTTTCTCCTTCGGCAGCAATTTGGAAAAGAGGCTGTATATTCAAACATGTGCTTGTAGCAGCGCCCCCTTTCAATTAAAGAATTCCAAAGAGTTTCAAGACAGATAATAACATATGTACCTACTTAACTATTTTACATATTTCTAAAAATTTACAGAACATGATAACACAAGACTGAATACAATAAAAGTTTACAGTCTTTATTTGTGCCATAAAGTCACCTATGCTGCACATAAGTGTATTTATGCTTAACACTACATAGTATTTTAATTGCAATCATTCTTATGGAACCCACCACAGAATCAAGAGTTTCTTGCACATGTGTTTGGAAAATGTCAGATTAATTCAGACAGAGATAATGGATGATACTTAATTAGCAATATTTGATTTGGGATTTTTTTAGTACAAATGTAATTCATACTTTTCATCTTAAAATTGAAACTGATGATGATTTGATGGTCAATTTTCAGTGGCAGGGATTTACTCCTTAAAAATAGAATTAAGAATTAAATCACATAAGGAATGACTGAAATTCTTATCTTTTCAGAACTAACCTAAAAATTGTTAGGCACACTTTACTGGTTATTCTACATGTATGTGCATCATATGTCTAATGTTGTTTCTTCATATACAGAAAAATACTGCAGTCTTTCCTTAAATGTTGCATGGCTAAGTGAAGAAGCAGCTTAATATCTGCTAATACCAATATCTAGGTTTGAACTGGTCAGGGATACATTTGTAAACCCATGACCTCCTGCACTCAAGACAAGCACTCTTAACATGACACCAGTGAGCCAGTTATTAAATTGACAACTGTTTGAACATACAAAAATAAGTATCAACAAAAGATCTGATTGAATATATGACAAATATTGAAAAAAAACCATATAATTCTATTAACAGTATATCATACTTACACTCCCTCCCTCATTATCTAATGTACACAAGAAAAACTTCTGTCCATATCGTAATGGCTGTCCACATGGTGTACCATCAGCACTGAAATATAACAGGGGAGATAACTCATGATTTAACTTAATCTTAGACACTAGAGGAGAAACTGACAGTCACTTGGTCAACTGTTACATGTAAATTCTTTTTCATAAACTTATCATAGATACCAGATTAAAATTTTGTATGCCAGACACAGCTACTGTCTTAAGTTCTGGATACTTTCTTTGATATATGAAGCTATACTTGAGATATGCTTTTTTTATAATGTTGAAATCTTACACCCCCTATACTAAAAGTCATGTCAATATACTGATCATACTACAAATATAAGTTGTTCTGGTAGACACAATGACAATCGTGTTAATTCTTCCCCCGATCTTAAGTTCATTTTCAATTTGTATATAATATAAACATGATTAGTTTAGTATAGTTACTTGAACTTTTCAAAATATATTGCCTTTAATCTTCCATTTTTACTGAGACTTATTAAAATACTAAATATCAACAACTTTCCAGTACAATGTACAATATATATATATATGTTCGAATCCTGGCGAGGGAAGAACCAAAAATTTGCGAAAGCAAATTTTCAGATCTAACATTGTTGGGTTGATGTTTAGACGAGTTGTATATATATATATAATATGAAAAATTAAAAATTTGTAAGGGTTCCGCGGAACCCAGTGTCTCGCCTACTTTTGCTGTAAATCACAGGCTAAACAAAAATGAGGAAAAAAATCAATAAAAATATTCCTCTTGATACTATCTTATGATTGTAAGAAGCTTCTGTCCAAGTTTGGTAAAAATCTAGAATAATTAATGAATCTAATAAATGTTTTGAAAACTTTAACTGCAGACTGTATGTAATGTTCACTGGAAGAAAATCTAAGTCCATTTAAAAGTAAAATACAGAAAAATGGAGTTGTCTTTTTACAAAATTTACTTCTGGATACTACATGTATCTAATGATCATAAATAAGCTTTTGTCCAAATTTAGTACAAACCCAGGATAGGTTAAGAAAGTTATTAAAATTTTAAAAACTTTTACCACAGAGTGAATGTTATGTTTCCCGCAGAAAAACTAAGTCCATTTAAAAGTAAAATACAGAAAAAATGGATTTATTTGTTTACAAAATTTACTTCTGGATACTAACTTATGATCATAAACAAGTTTCTGTCCAAGTTTGGAACAAACCAAGGATAGTTTAAGAAAGTTATTTAAATTCTAAAAACTTTAACCTCAGAGTGAATGTAATGTTTCCCCGCAGAAAAAAATAAGTCCATTTATAAGTAAAATACAGAAAAAATAGAATTTTATTTTTACAAAATTTACTTCTGGATACTATCTTATGATCATAAACAAGCTTCTGACCAAGTTTGGTAGAAATCCAGTATAGTTTAAGAAAGTTATTAAAATTTCAAAAACTTTAACCACAGAGTGAATATTTGTGGACGCCGCCGACGACGAAGCCAACGGAAAGTAGGATCGCTTAGTCTCGCTTTTTCGACTAAAGTCGAAGGCTCGACAAAAAAGATCTGATGAATTATACCTTTTGAATAGCTGAATGAAGATGTAGAGGCTTAATAATTTGGCAAATTTAATCAACTTTGAGCTTTACCTTGTAATAACAAATGTGTTTCTGAGATTTGCCCCCAATTCTTTTGATCCTGCTGTATTGCATGGTCCCTCTATTTTTTTGGCTTCTAGAATTTTCTGTATTGCAGGGGAAACTGCTAACTGGCAATCTGCCCTTGGTTCAACATGAGCAAAAAATTTGGTTTTATCACGAGCACCTGGACAACGTAGATTTACTTTATCACCAAAGTGAACCAATCCATCCCTAGATATACTGAGTTGAAGCTGAAAGTAAAACATATGAAAAGTTTTAACCAAGTTAAGTGCAAATATATACCAATTTTGTGGATGTTGTTGGTATAAATTAACCATTTTTTTTTCTTTTCAGAGAAGTACACTTTTGGATTTTTTTTTTTGCATACTTGATTTGCATATGATTTTTAACAAAAAATCAGAAAATATGCTTTATCATATTAATGCATTGCGAAAAAACAAATATTTCTTCAAATAAATTTGAGTTAGATATTCTTATGAATGCCTTTTTCATATAGGATACCAATTTGATTAAATCTGATGCAGACATTTTCTAGTCAAACGGTTTCAACTGAGGTACATGTACTACACACTAATATAAGCCTCAAAAAGCATCATTATGGTGTATAGGGGTGGCGTCAAAAGGTGTCATTATGGAGGAAATGCATTACATATATATCTGTATGTAGCTTTTACTAACACGGCAAAATCTTTATTCACATTTTTATGAACTTTTATAATATGTCAACAAATAATGTAATATTTCTTAAAATTGCAGAAATTGGATTTAAAATATTGCCTCCGACTCATTTTTTTCCCACTTTGACACTTTACTTACTCTGTCAAATAATGTCTGTTGAAGTTGTGATCTTTTCTGGTAAAGTAGTTCACCCTTTTCTCTCCTTTCTAGAAAATCTTTCAGTGTATCCTACAAAAAAATAGGTTAATACTGGACTGTACATTGAAATGACACAAATAGTTTCAGAATTTGTTACTGAAGCAGTCTAAAAAAAGTAATTGTCTTTCAAAATCTTTAAACAAGGATGTATTTGAATCCTTATAAAATCAAACATCCATTATGCAGTGGTCTCGCTGGCTCAAAATAGTAGTGCCCTTAGCCTTGCCCTTCTGCCATGCTGTTTCCCCCCCCAAAAAAAAGGCCTTTTGTGTCATCGATTTTCCTATCAAAAAGTATTTTACATTTATAACATATGGCATAGGAAAATTTTAGTCCAATTTGGGCTATTATAAAAAAAACCATTCCCTAGCTGTATTAAAGTTATAAAAGCTGATGTGCAAAATTCTTATTAATTCATGAATTTAGTGAGTACAATATTGTATATTGAAAAGTACAATTGTCAGTAAGAAGTAACAACTTTTCTTCTCTTTAGAAAAGGAGTTATTTGTTACAGTGGAGTCCCCTGTGCAGCCCATGATATTGCGCATTAGCTGATTTTGTCGTATCAACACAGTAACATAAACCAAAATCGTTCATGTTATTGTTTTAGCCGTCTGAAGGGATAAGTAATAATAAAATTGATAAGTTCAAGAGTAAATTAATAACTGCAATTTCGTGATTTGCCATATTTGGCCAATTTCCATAAAAAAATACATCCTCAGATAATATTTGTTTTATTAAAGTCAAAGTTATATCAGATTGAAATAATTTGGGATCTGCATCCTTAGCAGTGTATATTTGGTTCAAACTCAGCTCTATTTCGTAGTATAAAATTTAATCTTTCCTTTATTTAAAATAAGCTATTTTTGGAAGGCATGCATGTAATCACTGGACATTGATGATTCAATGTAGGAACTCTAAGAACAGGGGTTTCCTTTATTTAGAACACACATTACAAAAAATCTAGAAGATTAAACCATACAAACAGAAGACAGTGTTCTCCTTAGGATTTTTGAATAGTACCAGGGTGATGCGTGACAAATTGAATTTTTCAATATTTTGTGTCGTGTTGCGTCGCTTATTTTTTGTTTGTTAGTTATTGTATGTTTACTGTGGAACTGTGTTATGTAGACTGTGGGTTAGAAAACTTTTGGTTAAAAAGAAGTAACTAAATCAATAAACTCAAGATTTTTATTATATAAAAGTTATAATGTTATAAATGTGTTCACACAATATTAACCTATTATTGGTGTTATCAGTTGAATGAAGTGAAGTCACAAGTCTTACAAGTTACATGTAGGTGTGCAGATACATCAGACTGCACCGTACAAAAAGATGAAAACGGCATCTTCAAATGGATCAAACTCATAAACAACCATGTACATATATAATCACAATTTGCTCACTAAAGTTTTTGCCTATTATGGTATCACAAGGATGTACTGTATATTACGTGTGTCTTTGGTCATCATTTGCCTTGTTTGTTATAAAAATTCACAATACATTTAATTTATATTCCATTTCTTTAGGGTATAATAGAATTTGTCCCAAACCTAGCTAATATTAAGTTCGGTAAACATACACAAAAAATCTAACCCTCACCCATAAAAATAAGTTAATTCTGTATCTGAATTCGTATGTGTAGAATACAGTTGAGGCTTTTATACACAGTGTATGCAAAATGTGCACCAGAATTCAGGTCCTGCATGCAACTTGTTTTGTAACGCCAAAAAAAGACCCTATTATTGACATAATGGTTACACATATGACACAAGGGACAAATTGAACCTAACTTCAGCTCAAACTAAAATCAAGTACTGTATGAAAATACTAACAGAGAAATTTAGAACCAGGATGAAACAATCCAGCACAAAGAGAACAGTTGTGTCATAATATACTGACCTTAGAATCAGGAAATTTAACCTTCCTGTAAACCATCCTGAAACTAATGTTTAGAGAGCTCTAACGTGAAAAAGCCCCTTAACCTTACCCGGCATACCCATTCATAACATTTGTTTTAAGTGCTTGTCAGCTGTTTTCTTATTAACAAAATTCAATATGGATTTTAGAACTATTCTTACCTCTTCTAGCTGTATATCTTCATTCCAGTTACCTACACGAACCGAAGGGTTGTACGTTCTTACACTCATTGTAATGGTAAAAATAAACAACTACTTCACAGATATATTTTCGCGGCGATGGTCGGATGTTTACCTTGACAACAGACTAGAGCAGCAGTTAATAATATGGAATTCTGTCAACTCGGACCAAAGACAACTCGTACCAAGTTAATTCGGCCCAAATTAATAACTCAAATCGGAGACCAACTTTAAAGATAACTCGGACTAAGAGTGGTATATTTCAAAGTTTCAAATTCAACCAGGAGCAGTCGACAATTATGATAATAAAAAAAAAGAAAAAAGAAGTGGTATTTTGCAGTTATCTAAGTTACGTTGGCCAGAACCAAGCTTTGTCTTAAAAGTTGTTAGAGTAGTCTTAGTCCGACTTATCTTTGGTCCTAGTTGGCATATTTACATTTAATAAAACTATTCCTGGCCTTAAGTTTCAGTAAAAAAAAATCTTTATATCAAACGTTCGTATGTCACTATAAAGCTATATGACATTATTAGAAAAAAATCGGAAAATAAAAAAAATAATCTTTATAATAATAAAAAATCAATGTTTGCTAGAAGCTTGAACAAATACTAGCTTTTCAAAAAGCTATTATGTTTCGAAATTCGATATAATTAAATATGAAATCATAAGAAATGTATTTAATCCACAACAAATAACATGCTAGCATCGAAATAATTAAGTGCTCCTATGTATGATTTCTTAGTTTTAGGTTCGTTTACAAGATAGCATTTTATGTTTTTATACATGTATATCTTCGCCGGGTTAACGTCCGTTAATAGGAGGGTTAATAGAGCATTTTTCCCTAAAATATAACCGTAAAAATTGTATGTTAAATAGAGAATAATACATGGCAAAATCCGTATCATATGTCGTATCATCCCGAGACATCAATATCAGCCCAAGGGCCTTTGGCCCGAGGGATGATATTGGTCGAGGGTGATACGGCATATGATACGGATTTTGCCATGTATTATACGCTTTATCATATATTTCAAAAGAAGAGTATTATATTTAATGAACTGTTTTCTGATCCGTAGCACTGAGTTACCTTCTGTTCTGCTTTTGTATTGTTTCAAAGCAAAATAACTGCTCAATTATTTATACGAAGCACATGGGTTACCTTACAATCTGTTGTTTTTCAAATATTTTGTTTGTTATTGTATTTATTTGAGTGTTTTGCATTTCTTATAGTTGCATTTAGTTTGCCAAAAAATATGTTGTGAAACTTGATGTTCGTGACGTCACAAACCAAACAATGACGTCATTAAAAGAATTGACCTATTTTGATGAATTTTTTTCTTAAGCCCAAAAAAAAACCAAAAAACTGACTTCAAGTATAAAAAAAAAAAAAAAAAAAAAGAAAAAAAAAAGGTATGCGATACGGGTTTTACCATGCGATACGGGGTATGCGATACAGGGTAGGTGATACAGACTGGGAAAACAAACCTTTATTAGATATACAAAATAGCTGTATTTTGTACTAAATATATGATAAATATAGATATAAGAATTCGTATCGTATCGTATCATACAAGGGAAAATGTTGGGTAACAACTTATCACTCAAATTTCATGAAAATTAACAAATAGTTGTTTGTTATGATGGTCAAACCATCTGTATACTGTTTTGAGTGGAAATAGCCTGATTAAAACTTTTTAAGTTACAGGACAGGGGATTTTTTTTTCACATGTCGCGCAGTATCTTAAAAATGATGAATGATTATTGCTTAAAACTTTACACACTTCCCAGTTATACTAATCTAAAGATCTGTATAGTATACTTCAGTTTTGGTGATGAATCAAAATTTTATTTTAGTGTTAATATTGAGTTTTTTTTAGAAAAAAAGGGGGGTTTCAATTGTCGCACCGTATGTCAGAAACTATTTATGATTATTGCATATAACTTCACACACAAGACGACGGGCGTATCATGCACTCGTGGCGCAGCTATAGCCTGCTTCTTATTTGGACTGAGACAAAAGACAAACATTAACCCCTTAAAGTTAAATTGTCGCTCCCTATAAAACAACAACATTAGACTAGTTAAACGGATATACGCTGGTTGAATCTAAGTTAATTGGGAGTAAAGCCACCATAAAAACCCCTTTCAAAACTGAAAAATAGTTTTCTGTTGTTTCATATAAAGAAATGCTTGACATGAATAGAGTTTTATCTTTTGGAGTACTACATGGAAAATATCACACATGCTACCATTGTATTTAAGAAACTTGCTACAAGACAAAAGTAAAAACACAAAAATACCGAACTCCGAGGAAAATTCAAAAAGGAAAATCAAAAATCAATAGGCAAAATCAAAAGTCCAAACACATCAAACGAATGGGTAACAACTGTCATATTCCTGACTTGGTACAGGCATTTTCTAATGTAGAAAATGGTGGATTGAACCTGGTTTTATAGCTAGCTAAACCTCTCACTTATATGACAGTCGCATCAAATTCCATTAAATTGTCAACGATGCATGAACAAAACAAACATACTCAAAGAGTAAAAATGTCAAAAATAGGGGTACAACAGTCAATATTGTGTTATCATCTTAATATCTCTACATAAACAACAAATGTAACAAAGAAGCACAAAAAGGCATACATTAATTTAACATTCTCATTTTGCTTTTCTTATACGGCTGAATTTATCTATGTAAAGTCTACCCATAATGATAGAAGGTCTCATTACTGGTTTAAAAATGCGCGTTTGAAATTCGCACAGGTAGACATAAAAATAATTTTGTCGTATGACGGCATACATAAATGAAGACTTACGTAAAGTTGATATAACAAAAACAGACTTAACAGTAAAAGTAATAATAATAAATAAAATAATGGTGTGGTTCAAAGTATGACGGGATACATAAGAACAGTTTCACGTCAAATACGGCTGAATGTATCTATGTAAAGTCTACCCATAAATGATAGAAGGTTTTCATTACTGGTGTAAAATAGCGCGTTTGAAATTCGCACAGGTAGACATAAAAATAATTTTGTCGTATGTCGGCATACATAAATACAGACTCACGTAAAGTAGATATACCAAAAACCAGACTTAACAGTAAAAGTAATAATAATAAATAAAATAATGGTGTGGTTCAAAGTATGACGGGATACATAAGTACAGTTTCACGTCAAATGTATATCATGAAAAACAGACTAAACAGAAAAAGTAGTGTTATTGAATAAAATAGTTTTGTCATTCATAGTATTCAAGATCCTTAAGTAAAAGTAATATCAATCAATGAAATAATTTTGCCGTTCAAAGTATGTGGTTTTACATAACCACTGAGTCACTTCAAATGATTATCTAAAAAAGACTTATAAAAGAATTCTATAATACGTAATTAAGATGATAACTAACGTCAGTACGCAAAATCTATCCTTCAAGACCATCTTGTATTATTTGTGAAGTTGATACGGAATATTTATCAACAAGTTCTTGGTATCTTCCGATGAACTTTTTTAGAAAAAGGACGAGACGTTCTTTGACATACCCCTGGTTCATCAACTTTCTGCTCAGACACTGGTGACGTTTTACAAAGTCTGAATAGGAGCTGCAAGCTCTTGAATACCTAATAAGTTGGGAAATGTATATTCCATATGCAGGTGAAGTTGGTATATTACTACTAAGGTGGGGGAAATTGATAATTTCAAAATTAAAATCGTCTCGTTTGTCATAGATTCTGGTACTGAGATGACTGTGTATGTCAAATTCGAGGTATAAGTCTAAAAATGAGGCGGAGGAAGCCGTGTCTGTGGTCTCTTTAATTTCTAGTTCTGGTGGGTATATAAATGGAATCCAATCAGAAAAGTTCGGATTGTTAATGGAAAGAACATCATCAATATATCTGAAAGTGAAATTAAATAACCTGGCTTCTTTGATCTTCTTGTTTTTGACAAGTGTCTGAAGGAACTCCGCTTTCTCTACATGTTTAAAAGTATCAGTAACCAAATTAAAAAGAATGGTGCCTCACATCACCCAAGATATAATATGATATAGAATCAGAATTTTTCTCCTTTTTTTCTCTCCATATTTTAACCGTTACCGGATGTGGTGTATTATGATTTGTAACACACAATGTCGTATCCTTGATCCCTCAAACCAATTGTGTCGTTCTGTGTCCTTGAGATAATTTAGTTGCATGTGTTGAAACACGGATGCCATCATCAGATATAGGATAAATTTGTCGGAGGGAAGGATCATTAAAAGGGATCTTTTTGTCAATTTTTTTTTTTCAATTAGGTATATTTTAGCCAGTAGCAGTAGTCAGCACTTGTGCTGACATGAATTATCACTGATATGGTTATATTTATAAATTAACTGTTCACAAAATTTTAAAATTTTGTAATACTTAAGCTTTTCTTCCTCAGGCATAGATAAACTTATAGCTGTATTTGGCGAAACTTTTAGGAATTTTGGTCTTCAATGCTCTTCAACTTCGTACTTTATTTTTTTTTTATTTTTTATTTTTTTAACTTTTTTTAACTTTTTTTTTAACTTTTTTGGATTCGAACGTTACTGATGAGTCTTTTGTAGACGAAACGCGTGTCTGACGTATATACAAAATTTAGTCCTTGTATCTATGATGAGTTTATTTAATGATAGGCTACAATACAGTTACAGTGGAATGAATGACGTTGGTAACGGAAAATTATGTTTTTCGCGACGTCAATGTGTGCCAAATAATTAAAAGATGCCTTTTCGATTGATGATAACAATTTGCATGAAAGCGAATACATAGATCCCATTTTTAGAAATGATATCTGATATGATTATATATGAAGACATGTTGTACCAATGTTCATGAAAAAGTCACAGATGATTTTTTTTTTTACATATTCATATATATATATAGTTCATACGATATATCTATCATATTTTATAAAGTATTCCATATAGTTAATAAGACTTATCATACGATTATAAGATATTCTATAAAGAAATTATATATCGTATATTTTTGTAGATTGGCCTTGTGTCTGTTTGATTTGCACTCTATAGTAAATTACAAATTAATGCTGAGTGTATTATGTATAGTAACTTGTAATTGTGAAGAAAACGGAGGAGTATCTACAATATACATATATGTAAAGACACGTGTCTGTTGTTAAGATTGTATAATGTTTATTATCAGATATAGACATATTTCGTGAGAATCGCTTAAATATATGATCTATCTATACCACATCTGCTTGGATATTGTATTATACGTTTACATATTTTACTTCAGCTTCTCAAACCGGCAATTTTAGTAAATTCACCATAAAAACTAGTGTAATTTTCAATATGAAATATTCAGTGAGTGCAACTTTTGTACTCGAGAAATTTCAACATAAGATGTTGTATTTTTTTTTTTATCTATTTTAGTAAAATTCAGTACCAGAACACAAATGTGTGAGGTTTATAGGACTTGTAGTGTTGACTTATTCTGTGAAAGTGCATTAAGTTTGTCAAATTTCCATAATGTAAAGTATGACCTTTAGGCGACTGCATGACCCTTTGAATTCAAGAAAGCAGCACTAGTTTACCAGTTTTTGGAAACCCTTGGTTATAAATCTTTCCGTATATGTAAAACTGATCTCTGACAATATTGGGTTTTCTTTTTTATGAAAAGTACAAGATATGCCATCAACACCAAATTTTCCTAACTGACAAAAACTTATATAACCTAAGGCAATCATTGATATTGGTACAGACGAAATAAACGGTTAAAAAACATGTGCATAGTTTAAACAAATGCTTGAAAATGAGAACATGAAATGAAACACAAGACGCAATTTAGAAGTAACAGTAACATTGAGCATGAAACTATAAGAATGTGACGTACAGAAATACGCAAAGTTAACCTCAGTTTTAAAGAAGTCGAGTCCGGTGTTAGGTTGTGTAATAGAAGCAACTAGACAAGATGACAATGATTAACATATAAACAAAGGACTACTAGCAGTCACTGACCGTGATACCAGCTCCAGACCCCAATGAAATTATTGAAAGATCATTTCTTCATTTTATGAAAATTATGATCTTAAAACATGCAGGAACAAAATGTAAACTTTATCTGTAATAACTGGTCATGATAAATCTATGTACCAAATATAAAATTTATGGGTGTTGCTAAACGGCGGAAACGGAAAACGGAACGGAAACGGAAACGGAAAGAAATATTCATAGTGGACGGAATTTTAGGGGGAAAATGGAAAGAACTACAAAATTCAATAACGAGTGACTGAAAAAAATCACTCAACAATTATGTTCACAATAGGATTGCAGCAGCTAGATATCAAAGAAAATAGCAAACAGTTTTGGAAATATATAAGAGCTATAATATAAAAAGAGAGGCTTTAAAGAGCACATGTCATTCATTTAAGTCTATTTGCATCATCAACAATGGAAACTCTCCAATAGACTTGAATAGTTCATGAGAAAAATCTCACTATTTTCTTTAGTGTTTACCCAAAACACAAGAGAGGATGAGAGTATAAAAAAGTCGTCATTAAGGGCAACCGTTACCTTAAAAAGTCTACTTACTATAACGGAAATTTCGACTCGTATGTTGTAGATCTTGTCTCGCTGATCATTTCTGTTATAAAAGTTTCTAGCTATATCGCTTATAGTTTTCAAGATGATTGGCAAAAAAAGCAAAGATTTGTAAAATCATTATATACGTATCACCCGCCATGCAAATCGGTTATTAGTCAAAATGTCAAATTCCATGAAAATATGACACAAGTCACTTAGTGGGTAGTAAATATAGACTATCATGTTCAAATAAAAATTTAAGACCGATAATTCTTAGAATACGTAATTCATAATATTGACCATAAATAAAGACAACAGTAGTATACCTCTGTCCGAAAGTCATAAATTGATTGAGAGGGGAAAAAATCCTGGTTACAAACTAAAACTGAGGGAAACACATCAAATGTAAGAGGAAAACAATGAAACAACAGAAACATTTAAAAGTGAGAAAGAAAAAAAAAACGACAATGCAACACACAGAGAAACGAAATATAAGATAACAATTGCCATTTTTATGACATGGCACAGGACATTTTAAGAAAAATGCTGGGTTGAACCTAGTTTTGTGGTTAGTCAAACCTTCTGCTTTTATGGCAATGTTAAATACAACCCTCAAATGACAACATTCAAGACAGGATTACAAAATAAAATAAAAGTAAGAACATTCAGGACAGAGAAATACACAAATAAACAATACAATAGAACATTACGGCATGATAAGAGATATTAAAGATACCAGACTTATACTTTAATACACAAGATGCGTGTTTCGTCTACATATAAGACTCATCAGTGACGCTAATGTCAAAATATTGAAGGGCATTGGTGATTAAAAATTTCAAAAAGATGAGCCAAGTACGGCAAAGGTTATCTGCCTGGGATAAGAACATCCGTAGTATCCAAAATAATTCATACTTTTGAAAACAGTCTTTTTTTTAAATGAGCATATAATTGATATACATGTCAACACCGAAGTGCTGACTATCTATACATAATAAAAACAATCACGAAAAACAACCTAGGTCAGCACACAAAAACAGCACACGCATTGTATGTCCTTCGACTAGATCGACGCACAAAAGTGACGTAAATAAATAAATAAATAAGCTTTATTTAGAGTCGGCATGGTATATAACATAGACAAACATAAGCTCTAATGAGCTTGTAACCGACATAAGATACATTTTTTTTTACAATACAACATTTATAACAATACAACACATAATATAGTGCATTAAATATCACAGCACAAAAATGAAGCACTAAAAGCAGAATATAAGCATAAGCTAGGTATTAAAGCTAAAAGCACATAAGTGTAAACTAGGCATAAAAGCTGGTAAAAATGCATAGAATAAAATTTGAAAAAAATGGGATATGATCTAGATGGTAAATTAATTTGCATAATATAAACTAAAAGTCTGCAAAAACTGTGCATTTACAGTCATTTCCATTCCGTGACTTTAAAATATTTTTGAACTGACTAAAATTAGCAATTTTTCTAAAATCATCAGGTAGATCATTCCATAAAACAGAAGCTGTGTATTTAAAAGAGTTATTACCATAGGTTGATGTTCGGACCCTAGGTATATCTCAATCTAATTAAAAACCGATCTCTCACAGTGGCGGATGCAGGAATTTTCGAAAGGGGGGTGCTAGCCCAGGGCAAAGGGGGGGTGCAAAACATATGTCCCGATTCAAATGCATTTATCGGCCAAAATAAAGGGGGGTGCGCACCCCGGAACCCCCCCCCCCCCTCTGGATCCGCCACTGTCTCGTGCTCCCGTTGCTCCCACGCGACATATCAGAAAACGGGAGCATGAGTGATCGGTTTTTAATTAGATTGGGTATATCTACAATATTAGAATATCTAAAATTATATTTACAGTCTTTCAATACAACTAAATGATGTAAGCATGGTTGTGACAATTTATATAAAATTTTGAAACACTCAATAGCCATGTTACGCATACGTCTTATTTTCAATAATGGAACCTTTGCTCGTAAAAGTAGTTCATCATATGAACTAACATAGTCTTCATATATAAATCGCAAAGCCCTTTCCTGAATTTTTTCCAATTTGGTGGTGTTATTTTCGTTGCAAAAATGCCATGCCAAAGGACAAAAATTAAAATTCGATAAAATAAATGTGTGGAAAATGGTCAATTTATTCAATTTAGTAAGGTAGCAGCAAATGCGCTTTAAAACATTCAGTTGTTGGGATGCTTTACAACAAATATTTTTAATGTGGTGATTTAAATTAAGTTGATAGTAATATCAATAACCAAAAGTTTGACAATCTCATCATAGGATATTTTTGCTGAATGTATATTAAAAACAGGCTTTTTTTTATTTTGCAAATGTTTTATTTTCAACTGCAATGGCTTAGAATGTGACGTATTTGGCTCATCTTTTTTCACAGGTAAATTTCTAAAAAAGGTATCTCATTTGTATTTAAATATTGGAAAGTCCTTCTCAGTCCTTCTTATATATTGGTAATATTAAATTATATTTTAATTTATATTTTAAAATTTGGAAAAAACAAAGGCATCTCTATAGATCTAAATAATTAAACAATTTCCGGAATATAACCGATAATTGATCTAACTTTTAGTATTTTCTTAAAAACGCAAAACAAATTTAGACTGTATCAAATATTTTTTGTTTTTTTAATTTTCATTAATATATTTTTTAATTCAAATGATATTTTGAACGTTGAAAAAATGAATCTCATAACAATTTCTAAATTTCGAATGTATTTAAAATTGTTTTTAAAATCTCGGATGTTTTGATGTTTACGTCAACGAAGACGGCCATTTTGATGGCCAGACTTTGCAAGTGACTGAGGTTTCTTAGGCTAAACAAACTTATTTGGCCTCTTATATGCAGTAAAATAGATACAATGGCTTCTCAGAGAGGTGGAGGCTTAGTCCAACGACGCGGTAATAATGTAAGGACAGATGAACCAAATTCTAGTGAGCAGTTAGAAGATCTTTCTGGATATCCTGATGAAGAAGAGGAACACGACTCAAAAGAAACTCGTTTAACTTTAATGGAAGAAATCTTACTGTTAGGATTAAAAGACAGAGAGGTTATACATTAAAATGAATGAGTTTTCAGAAATGCTATTTCCACATTTGTTGACAGACATAGATATTTGCTCCCCTAATGCATATATAATTACTATGAGGGTGACACAAGTGCCTGTGACTAGCAGGAATTTGTTTATAGAGTAGTCCAAATAATTATAACATCTTGAAAGGCAGTTATATTTTTATTGCCCTGCAAGGAAGTTGTCGGTTTTACCCTTGTCTGTAATTCGGTCATTCCGCAGAAACCATTATACAGTTTTTTTTTCTAAATTTGCCGTCAGATATTGGGCTGATTTTTGGTATGAGGGTTAACCATGATGAGTTACAGATCAAGTTTAAGTTTCGCTCTGCTCAACTAATAATTTTTGACGAAATTACAGGCTTTGGATGTGGATAAATAGTTGAAATTCACAGTAATACAGACCTTTTTTCTAAATGCTTTCAGATATTGGCCTAATTTTTTGGTATGTGAGCTAACCATGATGAGTTGCAGATCAAGTTTAACTTTTGTTCTGCACTGCAAATTTTTGCCAAAATTAAGGGTTTACAACAAGGCTTCCAAAATGGTCATATATTCCGGTCATTTGTATATTAAATGTCCGTTAAAATTCCGGCTGGGCAAAGCATGAAACGGTCATATACTTTTTAGTTTTCAAGACTTTTTCGGTCATTTTTAAATACATTTTAATACACGATCTTTTTGACCCAAACTTTTGCCTTTAAAAGCCCCACATTTCCGTGGTTTGTATCTAATTGATTTAGTCCAAATGATCAAATTTATAATAAATACATTTATAAACATGATTTGATGAAACATTTTAATAAAAAGGTTTTAACAGGTTGGGAACAAACCCTCTCTATGGTGATTATACCTGTATAGAGGGATAAACCTTCTATAGAGGGATAAAATTATCCCTCTATAGAGGGGTATTTTTGTTTAGACTGGATTTAAATCAAAACATGGCAGAATGGCATTCTCTACTTATTATGGCAGTAACCTGCAACAGTTGATGCACCAATTGATGTACTTAGTTTAATATGCATATGGCAGATTTTACAATAAGAAGGAATTGTTGTTTTTTTGTATCCATCAAAAAAGCAATTGCTGAAACTGTGAAACAGACTGTGTAATGGAGTAATGCATTATGTTATTGAATAAAATGTGTCTTTCTGAGTAAATAAAAATAAAAATTACTCTGTGTTTGTGTTTTTTGTTAGAATTAGAGGGTTTTTAATTTCAAAATATTGGACATGGAATAGACATCATGACCTACTTTACTGACATCCAGCTTATTTGGAGTGGAATTTTGAAGTATTATTTATAAGTGGAGCCTAATAACATGGACTTATATTTTAATAAAAAGTCTTCTTTTGTGTTTCAATCATAACTTTAAGGCAGATTTTTATTGGTAAAGGCTAAAAAAGGTAATTAAATAATATTGTTGCTAACGTCACGTCTTTTCCGTCCATTGTGGTATGTCACGATCGCAATTTTCTTGTTGGTTCTCAGACAGCCCATTGAAGTTATTTTTATCCCTGGTTTTATAAATAATTGAAAATAGCAATCATATTAAATTTGGATGACGTAAGGGGGTCAAAGGACTTGAGGAATCAATATCATTGGCTGTTTTATTTTTTGCGAACGTTACTGCTCGAGGTTTCCGTCCAAATCAGTGTCACGTGAGCAACATATATTTAGATCTGTAACTCTCCTGTATAGGAGTTACGATATCGCCCTTTGCAGAAATAGATTCAGAGTCAGTTCCTTCACATGATGGGGAAGCAAAGAAGGTAAGTTGTATGTAATATCGTTACAAGAGGACCTTAAATATATTCCGTCCATCAAAAAGACGTTCGCAACAAAACGTAATGTCATGATAGTAGATGTTGCTAATGTTACTATTACGAATTGGTTTCTTGTGGATTCATTTGATATAAAGTACACCTGCAAATGACATTCTGTATATTTAGAAATTCTAAACCAGACTGTACAATTTTATTACTCCAGGCATATATTAAACATCACTGTGTGCATACATTTTAACTTTTAAAGATGTTGTTGCTAATGTGACATGTCCAAATGTCGCTAACGTTACTAATTTATGTCTCCGTCACGTTAGCAACATGAAAGTAGGAGACAGAACACAATACTGTAAAATCTGCCATATGCCCAGTTTGCTGCTAATCTGACTAAATATAAAATCTATTGTCCACCATGATTGAAAGCTGTGATAATCAGGTAAATTCTACTCACTTATGCCTCACTGAACAGAATTTCTATTGTTAGATTTAACATGATTTTTAAAGGTCAACTATTCCTTTTGATGTTGATCAGATGTTCAGATAGGTATACAATAGATTTCAAGTTTTGTCACTTTAGCAGAAAACAGGTTATCCCAATGTTTAGTAAAGTGCATATGTTGATGCACATACTGCTAGAGATTATAGCCAATATAATTAGAAAATGCCATTCTGCCCTAATTTGGTTTAAATCCAGTGCAAACACAAATACCCCTCTATAGAGGGATAATTTTATCCCTCTAAAGAGATCCCTCTATACAGGTATAATCACCATCCAGGGGGTTTGTTCCCAACCTGTTTAAATGAATAATCGTCAGAACTATGTTAAATGAACAAGAACACCTGTGCGCATGTGTACAGGTGGGAAATTCAATTATGCATCCTACATTTCTTCAAAAATGCTAAAACTACCATTGATACCTGTATCTTACGTTCATTTCAAGTATTTTGTTGAAGAAATAACGTGGAAAGGGCTTCTCCGCTCAGTCGTGCTATGTAAATGAACACAGATTTCACATATCCGTTTATGGTCTAGATCTATGTTTTACCATTGTCAAGTCAACATACGATTTTGAAAAATGTGACTTTAATAACGAAAATAAAGTTCTAGACAACCTCATTTTGCACAAATAAAGAGTCTTATGCAGATATGAGCACGCCGATGTGCACACTTTGAATGATGCAATGCCAATTTTAACAGTTTATGTCAGAACATCAAATTCATATCAATGTAAAGTTTAATATCATTTTTAATCTAATGTCAATCATTGGGATGGCCATCTGATTACCATAATTGCCTATTGTGACATAGTCTTCATGGTCTTAAGGATTAAATTTTGGATCAGATATAAAATGTCCAGCTGGCTCAGAAAAATTTTGGAAGCCCTGGTTTACAACATTGAAAATTGTTGAAATCACAGTTATATGGACATTTTTCCATACGCCTCCAGAATTTGAGCTGATTATTGATAGTTGAGATGAATCCGGGTCTGTTTGTGCCCATTCATGTTTGCACCCACTCATGTTCGACCCCTTTCACTATCGCACCCTGCATGTTCGCACCCAAAGTCTGTTCCCACGGCACCTTACATCTTCGCGCCCAATTTTAATTTTGTGTTTAATAACTATAGCTTTGTAATCAAGTTTTGGCAAGTGTATTCTTATATTTGTTGTCATTGTCTCAAAATAAAGTGAAACAGCATTTTTTTTTTTTTGTGTTGAATAACTCTTATTCATGTTTTGGTTAGTGTATTGCTATAACTTTGCTTCATTGACTTGTATGATACAATGGCTGGGTAATACACATAAAACCTGGGTTTTTGCAAACCCTGCTTGTATCAAAACAAAATAGATTCTGACTACGTTTTTTTTTTGTGTGTTGAATAAATTTTATCATGTTTTGGTTATAATAGTGTATTGCTATATTTTAGTGTTTCAGATCAAAGGGACCAAGCTGTTAAAAACAATTATCTTTTGTGTTTTTCATTTAAAATCTTGAATGTTTTCCTTACACCAAAGCAATTTATAACAACAATCATGATTTTCCAATTATTCAACTGGAATTTAAATTTAAATTGGGTGTGAACATGTAGGGTGCAAAAGTGTATTGGGTGCTAACGAACTTGATACCATTTGAGACTACCATCATGTTTGTGTCAACATGTGTTATTAAAATTGCAGATGTTTCAACTTTTTGAGACAGGGCCATTTGTGTTTTGACACATCTAGTTTTTCTTTGACGCCTTACATCGTCGCAGGAAGGCGTTGAAGCAAAAATTTAAAATAGCCTAAAGATGTCATAACTATTTGGACTATTGTTTCTAAATGCTTTTTTCTATCCATGGGATGACACACTCTCAACGTATATTTATGTTTATAGAAGAAGGTTCTTCCAGTCCGTCGGAAGGGACGATAAATGGCTGACCTGTGTTAAGAGAGAGTCATATCTCTTGCAGGTTAAAGACACCCTTGTAGATTTTGAAAAAAATCAAGCTAATGCCACTACAAGGCAGTATTCCTACCGGCAAAGTAGAAAGGAATTAATATAACTTGTTTCCCAATCCACTATAAATAAATATGTTTAAGTTAAGATCTTCCCATGGATAGAAAAAAGTGCCTGTGATGAGGATTGTAAATAGAGGCAACCTCATGACATATAACAGTTAAAATTCATTAGTGATGTAAATGTCAATTTTTGTGCATAACGATAAAATGTACACTTTTTTTGGACGATAAAAATTTTTACAAAAATTACTGTTACAATAATTTTTTGAGACTTCTGACATGTCTGAGGAATCACAATAAAATTTTGACAAATTTGACACTAATGGTTGGGTTGCAAAAAATGACTGTTTGACGCTTAACGGTAAAAGGCATTACTACCCTTCTCCATATGTAGAGTGTATAACCCTAGGTAAAGCAAAAGATTACACAAGATACTGATTGAAGTTGCATGTCGAAAGAATACACCTTATTGTTTGTCTGCCATTACTGGACATCTCAAAAGTTCCTGTAAAACTTTCCTTAGAATTGTATGCATACTTCAGGAAATTATATACATGTATCCTTGAACATGTTAGGTTTTTTTCAATTCATGAAAATTCACTTCTTGGTACTCCCAAAAATGAATGTATCTATAGTATACAATGGTATAATGGTTCTTCTTTAACAAATTTTGACTAAAATGGAGCGTTGTCTCATTGCGACATTGACATGCATACCGCATCTTCTTAATTTTATTTCAGCCATGAAACTGATTAGGCTGGTGATCCCAGGCCAATATGATCATGCAGTCCCCAAGCCCCATAATATTTTCGTTGATCATGCAGAGCCACAATTGACCACTGTCCATTAATACTTTAATCTGCACTGGCTGCAGCCTGTTAATTTTCATATTCAGTTATGAAATGTTCAACTTTTTTAAAGTTAAAAGATCGAGTCGAAATCAAAATCAGTATGACACAAAATTATGCAACTATTGATTGACTCCATTCTTTAACTGTTATTTGACTGACTATGGCATTTCAGATTGCGCAATTCTATACAGTTTACATACTAGATTATAGATAAATGTTTTTAGTTAATATTTTTTTCAGTGTACAGTTGTATCAGGAGTGGGAAAAGATCCAAATACAAATTGGAAACATCTGTATGCATAGCTTTCCCAATAAGAATGCTGAATTAGATAAAACAAAACTCCTTTTACTTGGGAAGATATTTGGATGATAATTTTGAGTTACATTTTATACAAGCAAAAATTTCTGTTACAGGGTTACACATCATTCTGGAATGACTGTATATCATCAGGTCTGAGAGGCTGTATATTAATAGAACTTGGGTTACGAGGACGGGTAGAACTTGAAAAAGCAGGAATGCGTAAAAGAAGTTTACTTAACCGTAAAATCCTTCTAAAAAATCCTGCTCCTACAGGCGATGTCTTGCTGGATGAAGCATTAAAACACATTAAAGAGACAGAACCTGCTGAAACAGTTCAAAGTTGGATAGAATATTTAAGTGGTAGGTGAAGTACTCCATACTATTGTACTTATGATGATAGAAATATGTAAAATTCATTATTAGGCAGAGATGTTTGCAGATTTTCTGATGGACCTAGCTAAAATTGAATTGGAGAATAATTTGATTGGACAAAAAAAATATGTTTGTTTTCATATATTATTCCAGCCATAAATTTATGGTCAGTCAGTATTCTTTATCCTAACTCTTGTATGTTTTCTTCTTGTATTTTTGCACATGAATGATGACTTTTACCAATTATTTTTTGGCTTTTTCTTATTATCTTGATAACTAAAAGTAGATAAATAGGAACTTTAAATAATGAAAATTATTTTATAACAAAAATTTTATAAGTTGAAAAAAAACCAGAAACTGTCAGTTGAGTCCTTACAGGATTTATTGCCCTTAAATCTCTTTGTATTTCTTCAATTTTGACTTTTTTTTTAGAAAATTATAATTAATATAGAGATTCTTTTATACTAGATTTTTAAATAAGGGGGTCTTAGATAACTGTATTGCTAGCTTAATGAGACTTTCAATTCTCAGGTTGTGTGTTTGAATCCTGTCTGTGGTAGGTGCACCTAATTGACTAGGATTGTCAACTTTATGCTTTCCAAGATTGGGTGGTTCTCTCTTAGTACTCAGCTTATCCCACCAATTAAAACTGACCCCACAAATTAACAAAATAGTGCTGAAAGTGGTGTTAAACATCAATCAACCTATTCAAACCCTGAGTAGTGTACATGTACATATAAATATAAGAACGTATTGAAAATGATTTCTTTAATAGTACATGTATTTGTCTTGTTTTGTATTTTAACAGTTATAGCGATTTATTTATGTGAGTTGTTATTATCTGATTATATTTCCAGGTGAAACATGGAATCCATTAAAACTGAGGTATCAGTTGAGGAATGTAAGGGAGAGACTAGCCAAAAATTTGGTAGAAAAAGGAGTATGTACAACAGAAAAACAGAATTTCCTTCTGTTTGATATGACCACTCATCCATTAACTGACTCTAATATCAAACAGAAATTAATCAAGAGAGTACAGGAATCTGTATTAAGTCGCTGGACAAACAATGCACACAGAATGGAGAAACGCATGTTGGCATTAATATACCTTGCACATTCTTCTGATGTCCTAGAAAATGCTTTTGCTCCACTTTCTGATGACGACTATGAAATTGCAATGAAACGAGTCCGTGAATTACTTGACCTTGAATTTGACCAGGAATCTATGAAGGAAGGGACCAATGATGTACTGTGGGCTGTTGTAGCTGCATTTAGCAAGTGATCTTCATTGTGACTTTATCTGTGGGTCTATACATCTTGTTTTATCTACGTTTTATTTCTGGAAATTATCTCGTCAACATTTTATTCCTAAACAATCTTCATTGATAGAAAAACCATAACATTGTTTATACTTCTTATAAAAGAAAGGTCTTAAAAAGAGAGAGGTTTTTAATCCAGAATTTCTGAGTTATTAATGATCTTTTTCTTAAAACTTTCAACAAGTTTTTTAATCAATTACTTTGTTACATGATATTAGAATCAATTACAAAATGAAGGTATAGAAAAAAAAAATCATTTATTGTGCAAAATGTCTAAAAACATTCCAATAACGGACACAGACTAAAGTGAACTAAACTACACCATAGTCAAATATGAATCAAAATTTGTTAAAACTTTGACAAACATGGAAAATGGATTTAAAATCTTACATTTTCTTAACTCGTATATAGTGCAGAGATTATAATTATGTGAAAATTTTGTATTTTTTAGAAACCAGTTAAAAAAAATACAAACAAATCAGTGCAATGGATAGATTACTATATCTCCAAATAAAAGTCCAAATTTCTTGGACGGTTACACAATGTTACAGTCATGTTTATTTAATAAAAGACTTGCTTTCAAACATAACTGGTATTCAAGTAATAAGATAACTTCTTTATTGTAAAAAGTATTGTTTACAACTTCCTGTATTGTAATGTATTCATTATTTGTGACATGAAATAATTTTGAATCATTATGATTATAATCTGTATTATTGAGTTACAATTTCTGCTGTATTTGTTTGACTCATATAGAAAGAGAGCGGTTTTAATTTCTGTGAAATAGTTGTCAATGTCAATAGTATTTTGATTTCATTTTCTTACTACATGCACATGTAACTGCATGTTTTCAAAGTATACAATAACCTTAAGGCATATCCATGTGAAAATGTATTAAATAACAGGAAGTAATATTAAGTTACCTTATGAACATGATTTGTGTAGTTTCTTATCACTGTTATTTAGTCCACCCTGGTGTGGAAAGGCAATAACTGTTTTTGATTGTTTTAACGAATATTTGCTGTATTATTTCATGTCTGTACAATGATGGAGTTGTATATGTACATGTATATTTTCTTACCTTTGTAAACATTTTCAGCTTAGTTAGGTGGTTTTGCATGTACATGTATTTCCAGTTAATTTTAATTGTAAAGATTTATTTTCATTAGAAATGTTATTGATAATATTCACTAAAGTTTGTATATGTGTACATATATGCTGCTTTATATAGGAAATTGATCATCTATAAGTATATGTATTGTGCAGAGTATTATTATTTTCACTTTATGTATATGACCCAATGGTTGACTGTCATAAACTCAAATGTTTAAAGATGTTTGAGAAATCTTAAATGAGGACTATGAGGTAGTTATATAAGACCATACATGTATTGTACAACACCATACATTACCTTTCACTTATGACTTACTAATTAATGGTCTCATTTATTTAATATTAAGCTCTTAAAGTCGGTGAAATTAACAAGGTACTGAAGAAACCCACAAAAGGTGCCTGCCTTAGATATATTTTCATATAGTAAACATTTAAAGGCAGAGTTTACTTAATACAATGTTTAAAAGTTAAGAGTTTATTCTTTGTTGCCTGTTTATACATTTCCCGTACTTTATTGTTAAGTTTTCATGGGTTTAAAATTTGAAACCTTTTACCAAGCATTTAGGCCCCCCAAAAATATAGTTTTGTTTTTTGCCTCCCTGTCTAACCAAAAAAAATCATGCATTCCCTATCACATTGTATCAACATGTTTGTCAAAGCACTTTTAACAGTTCAGATTTCCCCCCTTTATATAGTAAACTTGAAATATTAAAAAATAAAAAATCTACCTATTTACCCGATTGTTTGTGCATGGAGGCTTGAAACAAATATATATTTTTAGCCTTATTTGAAGTAAATGGTTATTTGAAGAGATGTAATATATTTTGATTCTGATATATTTTTAGAACCTATGTGAAGTTTCATTAGAAGGTAAATAATATTATCAGTCGCGGTTTGTTTCATTTGTTAAGTGCTTGTACATGTGTATGAAATAATAATTCAATATTTGTTGTTTATTTATTGCTATGCTTGTTAAAATGATCAGTGATATTAACTGACTTATTGAAATACTATTTATTTTTAATACCAAGCATACATTATTATTGAGCTACAAATGATAATGCAGAAATTATGAATTACAACTTTTACAAAATGCAAAATATGTTAAAAAGAAATGTAATATAAAACAATTTTATGATAAAACTGTAAATTCAGAAATAATATCCTGCATGTGTTATTGTGATTTTTGAAGAAAGGACAAAAATGCAAAATTTATTGCAATTTCAGGAAAAACTGCATACACTTATATCATGTATATGTATCAGATATCAGAATGCAAGTTTTGATTGATTTGCATTATTCATAATAACTAAAACCTTGCGATAAAAATATTTGAAGACTATTGTTTTCATAGATTTCTGCATCATACTGACATATGTTTAAATGATTTACTACTTTAGGTTGTGAATGTAGTTAAATTTACAGAGGAAAACATATTGGAAGCTAAACATTTGAAAGTTTGTTTTCTGGATTATTTCCCCTGACAACGCTGAGCACAACTATTGTTATATGTTAACCTTGATATGTAATGTTGAATGTCATTGATTTAATCAGTAAGGTGTTGTAACCTGACATTCTAATCACTTCTCAAGGTGTCTATTTTTACTGTCAAATAATTGCAAATCAAACAGCTGTTCTTTGTCTTTAACAAATAGTTAGTATGTTATTTATTCACAACTGTTGCAGATTTGGTTTACAACCACATTTTCATGCTGATTCTGTGTGTCTGGATTGGTGTGTGTGTGTACTGTCAGTGTTTCAATCAAACAAAATGGATTTTTAAATTGAAACGACTTCAAATTCTTGTGGTTTTTTTTTCCCTAAAATTATATTGAGTTATTAGACTAAATTTAAATTTTTCTTGTTAATTTCTAAACAAAAAATATTGATAAAATTATGTAATAAAACATGTGCAGTGTGTTGGTATAAGTTAATGAGTCAGCTGTCAATGTGAAATCCAACACGTATTTTTGTGTTTTTTTTATTATTATTAAGTCTTAGTTAGGTATTATTCATTTCATTTAGAAATAATTTTTGCTTTTAATTGAAACAGTTCATCAGTTGATTTATAATGTTAAAATTTGTGAATTAATGTCTCTGATATAATTAGGTGATGATAACATTGGGTGAAAGTGTGCCGGGCATGCTATAACTTTGTGTACATTGGTTGCTTACGTTCCTTATTGTTATTCTATCATCTTCAAAGAATTTTATCATTTATTTAAGATGCAGCTTCTAAAGCATAAGAGATATTTCTGTTTCCTGTTTCAGTATAAACCAAGGTTGGTAGTTCTACAGTTTGTTTTTTTACAGAATTTTATGATAAAGATACATACCAGAAAAGATTTAAACTATGACCATACTTGTTTGATATTTGTTTCAAAAAAAATAAATTATAATTTACATCAAAATTTGAGCTGAATCTGCAACAGGAAACATGAAGTATTTATTTTTACAACTAAACAATTTGAGTGTGTACAAAGTAGAAGTTTGTAATGTTGACCATGAAATCATTGTAACTTTTGTTTACTTATTGTCAGCCAATCAAATCTTGGATCAAGTAAATCAGGATTATTATATTAGCCAATGCAAATAATTCATGATCCTAACAAATAAGCAAACTTACTTACATCCACTTCTACTTGAACTTTTGTCATGTTGGTGGATAAATGTTTGGCAAACAAATTTTGAATTGTTAACTACACATTCAAATTATTTAGTTGTTATTAGTCTAATTAAACTAACATAGATATTTTACCATGGGATATATAAATAAATTTATATGTATATATTGTATCACTGAGGAAAATTTAATATTTGAACATTGAGGGGTGTCTATTTAATTATGTGTGCATCTAACTGAACTGAAATACAATCAGTAAAATGAGAGATGTAAATATGGAAAACTGTAAATTGCTTGTTGACAATTTATTATATCTCAATGGTATTGTCAAATAAATTTACATACAAATAGAAAAGATGTTATTATTTGGGAAAATAATTGTGTATTTAACAATATGTACAAAAATAAACATACATGTTCAAACATTTCTCACATGATGTTGCCACTTCCCTTTTTAATTCACTTCTTTGCATTTCAAGACATTCATTCCTGTGAACACAGATAAAATGAGAAGTGGGGGATGTGTCAATGAGATAGTAACACAGATAAAATGACAAGTGGGGGATGTGTCAATGAGATAGTAACACAGATAAAATGAAAAGTGGGGGATGTGTCAATGAGATAGTAACACAGATAAAATGACAAGTGGGTGATGTGTCAATGAGATAGTAACACAGATAAAATGAGAAGTGGGGGATGTGTCAATGAGATAGTAACACAGATAAATGAGAAGTGGGGGGATGTGTCAATGAGATAGTAACACAGATAAAATGAAAAGTGGGGTGTGTGTCAATGAGATAGTAACACAGATAAAATGACAAGTGGGGGATGTGTCAATGAGATAGTAACACAGATCAAATGAAAAGTGGGGAATGTGTCAATGAGATAGTAACACAGATAAATGAGAAGTGGGGGGTGTGTCAATGAGATAGTAACACAGATAAAATGAGAAGTGGGGAATGTGTCCATGAGATAGTAACACAGATAAAATGAGAAGTGGGGGATGTGTCAATTAGATAGTAACACAGATAAATTGAGAAGTGGGGAATGTGTCAATAAGATAGTAACAAACATAAAATGAGAAGTGGGGGATATGTCAATGAGATAGTAACACAGATAAAATGATAAGTTGGGGATGTGTCAATGAGATAGTAACACAGATAAAATGAGAAGTGGGGGATGTGTCAATGAGATAGTAACAAAACAACACATGAAAAAGGCTCCAATTTTTATGGTAGGGAAAGGGGGGGGGGGGGGGGGGGGGGGGGGGGTCAAATAGCAAAATCAAAAGCTATAACACACTGAACAAAAGGAAAAAAACCAGTCATGCTCCTGATTTTGAACAGTCATTTCTACATGTAGAAAATGACAGATTAAACTTTTTATTTATCTACAATGACAGTTGCATAGATTCCATTACTGTTAATTCAGAAATTATTGCGATGTTTTTATTATTGTAAAAAATGCAACAGGATTATAATCGCAATAATTTAAAGTCACATTTTGATTTTTTTTATATGAATTAAACAACATTTTACTCTAAAATCACAAAATCACAATAAAAAATGCATGCAATAATTTCTGAATTTACAGTATATTGCAACAATGTGTGAGCAACATAAACTGATGTGCCATGAGTTAACTCTCCTTCCAAGCCACTCACAAGGTATTACACTTTACAGTAAACAATTATGGTTCAAAGTAAGGCATTGGCTCCCACTAAAAAGTTAGCTATAAAGGCACCCAAAATGACTACGGTAAAACAATTGAAACAGTTTAATTAATGAACTGGATTTTATGTTTTCTGCACTTTTGTCAGGTTGTTGTCTCTTTGACACATACTCCATTTCTATTCTCCATTTTATTTAGGATATATATAATACCTTCATGCAACCAAAGGCCTTCTTATCTGGCTGACTTGGCAATTATCAATTTTACAGATTTGACTTTTATCAGCACTTTCTAGTTAATATTATAATCAGTACAATGTACAGAAATATTTAAAATTGGAGTTATCTTCCTTAATCCATAATTGTAATTGAACCAATTCATGGTTGCAGAGTAAAATACTATGTAAAAATTTTGCAAAATTAACAACATCTTTACATATCTGTGCTCTTTTATTAACTCAGAACTTAACCCTCGAAACCCTCTCATAAAAAGAAAATCTGGACCAGGGAACATTTACATAAAATAGGAAAAGCTCTTACAAGAAATAACCAAGAAAGAATACTGTAATTTAAAGCTAGATCAAATACTTTTTCTGCTTATATGAAATCATGCTGTCCTACACTTCATATCAGTTGCTGTACTTCAAAGAAGATTTCATACAACAACATGATGTAATGTACCTGATGACAATCACAATCACGATATACATGCCCTAATACTAACTATACAGATATGAAGAAAAAAAAACACCAAAACAACAAGACTCATTATATTATTAATTTCTACAACTAAAAATTCCCAAAAACGACAATTATCCAAAAAATAAAAGTCGAGATAAAGATTTGATTGGCAAAACGACAATTATCCAAAAAATAAAGGAATCGATAAGACAGTGATAAACTATAGGCAAAAATTTAAAAGAATTTCATTCAAAATTGCTGAAAAATTATGATCAAATAATGAGTTGAAGTTTTCAGACTAATTTTTAGTCGAGCCTGCAACTTTTGTCGCATAAAACTCGACAGGAATATCTGGTGGTTGTGGGTTACCTAATCTCTTTTAGAAAGCTTTATATTTTTGAAGGTGGAAGACATATTATGTTTCTGTCTGCCACATGACCAAATGACTACTTGAAAAAAAAAATAACAAAAAATAATTTTTCTCTTAGTATAAGAAATAGGATAACTATATTTGGTTTGTGTTTACCTTTCACGGTCCTCATGCCCTTCAAACAGTTTTCATTTGACCTCAACCTCATTTCATGGAACAGTGAAGAATGTTAAGTTTTGGTGGTCAAGTCCATATCTGAGATACTATAACCAATAGGTATAGTATATTCGATGTTTGGAAAGAATGCAAGGTTTTACATGTCCAACTGGCAGGTGTCATCTGATGGTGACCTCATTTTCATGGTTCAGTGGTTACACTAGTAGTTAAGTTTTTGTGTTTTAGTCTATACTAAATACTGTATGCAATATATCTACTATATTTGGTGTATGGAATAATGGTAAAAGGTACATGTACAACTGGCAGGTGTCATCTGACCATGACCTCATTTTCATGGTTCAGTGGTAAAAGTTATAAATAAGGTTTTGATTTTTTTTCTTTTCTAAAACTATATTCAATAGGTCTACTATATTTGTTGTATTGAAGGATTGTAAGCTGTACATGTCTACCTGGCATGGTTCATCTTACCTTGAACTAATATTAATGGTTCATTAGTCAATATATTTTTTTGTTGTTGTTGTTTAAGTCTATTTCTTAAAAACTATAGGCAATAGGTCAACTATATTTAATGTATTGAATGATTGTTATGTGTACATGTATTTCTCCTTCGGTTTTAGAAAGCTCGACATAGGGAGAGTGATCCGTTTACTAACTTCTTAAAAGTTAAATATTTCAGAAGGTGGAAGACCTGGATGCTTTGATCTACTTTGTATATAGATGCCTTATGTTACAAATTTTTTCGTCTGTCACATGACCATTGTCCTTGACCTCATTATCATGGTTCAGTATCTACTTGATTTTTTTTGTAATGTTCATTTCACTCCTATTATGACTACTACAATAGCTATATTTGGTATGGGCGTACCTTGCGAGGTCCTCATGACTGTCAGACCATTTTCACTTGACCATGACCTCATGTCATGGATCAATGAACAAGGTTAATTTTTGGCGGCCAAGTCCATATCTCAGATACTGTAAGCAATAGGTCTAGTTTCATGTATGGAAGGATTGTTAGGTGTACATGTTCAACTGGCATGTGTCATCTGATCTTGACCTCATTTTCATGGTTCAGTGGTTATAGTTAAGTTTTTGAGTTTTGGGTCTTTTTTCTAATACTGTATGCAATAGATCAACAATATTTGGTGTATGGAAATATTTTATGATGTGTATGTCAGTCTCGCATGTTTTATTTGATTTTGAACTAACTTTTACGGTTCATTGATCTGTGTTAAGTTTTTGTGTTTTGGTCTGTTGTATCGTTTTTAAACTTTAAGCAATAGGTCAACTTTATTTTATGTATGGAAGGATTGTTAGCTGCTTATGCCTGTCTGGTATCATCTTACTTGACCTCATTTTAGAGGTTGATTGGTCAATGTCAAGTTTTCATGGTTAAGTTTGTTTCTTAAATACTACACGCATGATAAGCAATAGGTGAACTATAATTTAATGCATAAATTGATTGTAAGGTGTACATGTCTGCCTGGCATGGTTCATCTGACCTTAACCTCCTTTTTATGGTTCATTGGTCAACGTTTAGTTTTCTTGGTTATGTCGGGGTTTTTTTTCAGAAACTATAAGCAATAGGTCAACTATGTTTAGTGTATTGAAAGATTGTAAGTTGTAAATGTATTTGTCGTTTGGTTTGTCTGACCTTGACCTCATTTTCTTAGTTTATGTTTAAGTTTGTGTGATAGTTGTAGTAAAGCTTTATTTCTAATAATATCAACATAATATGAATGGTTAGTAAAGAAGGAGAGACATTTGAGCGAGTGCACTCTTGTTAAATAAAAGCTCTAAGGATTGTTGCCATTTTATTTTCGGATATATATTGTAAAACAAACGATGACTATTTGAAGAGAATAACGTCTACATGACAGCTTTGTATAGATTATTGGGTTTTCTATACATTGATATCGTAAAATATCAGCCGCGAGCCACAATGTGAACCTTTTTGGCGAGTGGCCTAAACTTTCACATTATAAAGAGCGGCAGATATTTTACGATATCTATACGTACGCTTGGTTTTTTTACTTTTTTATGGGACTATATAGTCTGGACTCCACAACGGCTGCTTTCATGGACATGGTGATCAGTTGGACAGCCTGCTAGCCACGAGGATGTGTTTAAGACTCCGTAGTAGATGACTGTATAGCCCAATAAACTGACACAATCGTGGTAGCAAGTACTCTGGAAGGGTACGGACAGCCTTTTAAAAAGTATTTCGTATAATTACATGAAATGAAATTGTTACGTTCGTTTTGAAAAACTTAGGTTGTATTGAGATATCAGTCTATGCATACATCAAGTTAAATAGAGATTAGAATCGTGTACGGACATAAGTGTTCCTATTAATGATCTGAAAGTTTTGATGGAAATCTGAAAATATTTTACAATTATCGTGAAAACACAATTAAACACTTTTGTTACACGAATTCTAACAAATCTTAGAAAATAATTTTTAATTGGCAGATATAATGAATTTGCCTTCCGTTTTATTATTTGAATCACAGAATTGGTCTGTATTTAAGCATGTGGAATTAATCTTTTATGTTCAATGGCATCCCTAATTCGATAAATACGATTCTAAATGGAGAACAATTACACATGTACTTTAATGGTTATAAATTCTAATTATAAAATATCTTGAAGTGATCTGTAAAACGCCTTAAAGTTTCTCCTCAATTATGTCGTAGCATTTCACCAATTTCAATCGTAACGACTTCATTTTTTTGCGCAACAAAAATTGCTATATCAGATTTGATGATAAAAAACCAGAATTTCATTGATTATCAGATAAAACAAAGATTTCAGATCTTATCAGATGAAAGTATGGATTTGACATTTGTCAACTGCTTTAAGGCTTCTTTGTCTTAAATTTTCCATGTACCAACACAGAGAGTAATTAACATCCTTCGTCCTTTCGGAAGAGTAAAAAAAGTCTTTTTCTTAGCCGTTTTATCACTATCTTTATCACTGTTGCCTGTTACAAAACTTTGAATTTTTGAAATACTAAGGCTTTTCTACCTCAAGAATAGATTACCTTAGATGTATTTGGCAAAACTTCTAGGAATGTTTGGTTCTCAATGCTCTTCAACTTCGTGAATTTATTTGGCCCTTTTAACCTTTTTCATTCGAGCGTCACTGATGAGTCTTTTGTAGAGGAAAAGCGCGTCTGGCTTAAATACAAAATTTTAATCCTGGTATATATGACGAGTTTATTTTCATAGCTGTTTTAACATTTTTTCCTGCTTTATACATATTATTAAACCAGTTCACCCGCTTTCTTCTACTCGTGTTGCTATAATTATTTTTTTCAGACATGTGATAATTCCATGCTATCAATATTGATAGAGATTTTTAAATATTAATTTTCGACAAAAAAAATAAACATTGGAAATGGGCATAAAGTGCACTTCAGAAACTTCAGCTAAACTGCACGTAAAATGAGCAAATTTAAGTGCGATAACGACACTTGATTTTTTTCTCACGTTTCCAATTTAATCAATGAAGGAATTAAACAAATAAAATAAACCAGAATCTATTGTCTTTTAACTACTTCTTTACATGTATGTACTCATTGACTGTAACCCATCAGAATCTGCATCAATTACTAACCATTCACATATTCCTCATCAAAGAATTTCAAAGGTAAATCATAAAACAGAAAACCAATTTCAAGTTATAGAAATTTTGTAAAACCTTGATATAAGAATGCGACTTCCATGTAATGTTCTTATTCCATATAATTGTTCAGTTCAGGACAGCTCACGCATGTCATTATGACCAATTAATTGACTCTTGTTTAATGATTTATAGCAAAAGCGAACACTTTCCACACTAGAGATCATTGGTAACTGAAATTATCATATATATATAACTGTTTACAGTAATGCGATCAAGCTTCAGTCTAAACAAGTTGTTTTTGTTATTTTTTCTGTCATATAAAAGTTCAGAAGAAAAATACAAACTATGAATATTAACCTTAGAATGTTAATATTAAAGATATTATAATATAAAATTGTTAAAATTTATGAATTGAAATTGTGGAAACTTTCTTTTAAAAATCTAAGCAACTGCACGACAGTAATCAGTAGTTATGCATAGGTAATATTGGTGCAACACCACATAGTGAACTAAATGACATATTCAGGATCTCCGTTAATAAGTCTGAAGCTAAAACACAGACCCAAGCCTTTATTTTAATGTAAATTATAAACCGTCTGATAGAAAGCATGAAAGACTAACGTTTCCGTTTAACACGAGGAAGGTTGAGTTTTTATTTCTTTGCTTCCGACATTAATATTCATTTTCAGGGAAGAGCTTTTAATCTGATTGTGAACAATCTCGATACTATACTAATAGTATACATAAATCTACAAGTTGAAACGTACTGTGTGACTGTATGGCTGTATTAGAATTCAGTCTATTTAAGTAAATCTGATCAAATAAAACATCATTCTTCCTCTGAACAAGTTGTCAGAAAATAGAATGACCATAAAATACGCTCTTTATATAGTAGCAATCATGCAAGTTTGTCAACACCCGATATGCATCCGGTAATACTTGTTCAAATTATTGGTCTTAAGCTCTCCATGTTTTTTTTTATTGTATTTGTTTTAATTTTACGACACATTATCTAGTTACGTTAAGGGAGGAAGGTTTGAGGTAAGACTATTTAAGACATTTTAAGCCCGTACCAAACCGTTTGTTAATGTGGTTTGTTCTACTGTCCAATATGTTTGGTAATTCCAATCGTTTTTTTTAGTGAATCTATTAAAAAATCGAGAAATGCTCAAATTACATTTTTTAATCTCTTGTGAAATGTGTCTTGTCAAACCTGACACATTGGCACATCTATAAAAGTTTTAATTTATAATAATAATAATAATAACCTGCAAACACAAAACATTACCTTCTCTCTATGTCAACTTTTTATATTAAGTCATGGCTGTTTTGTTTAGCTATCTATACGTTAGTTTTGCCCTACAATTGCTATGTATACAATGTGTAGATTTATTATTAACTAACTCCGAGTTTCTATGACAAAAAAAAAAAGCTGAAGACATCGATATTGACCGTTGTGAAGTCATATAGAACGGAAACAGTTTATATTCCACAAAGAAATGCAATAACATGTCTGTTTGAGGAATAAAAGGTTAATTCTATGATTTTCAGCTTTAATTATATACAATTCATAAAAAATAAATAGGTGTTATTTCAAATCTGCAGGAAACATAGCAATTTACTAAAACAGAATTGAACGAGCAGCATGATAATTATTTCAACAATAAATGGATAAACAAGGATTGAATAGCTGTCAAAATGGCACTGATTTGCGCAATTGAACCAAAGACTATTTGTACAAATTTTATTATTGAATTTCAATCTCCAAGCAGACACGAAATATTTACATATCCACTGATCGTTGAAGAGGAGTACGTGCATTTACTTGAGAGAAAAAACACAGAGTAAAGTGAACTACAACAGAAGTCGTCAAGAATATGTGAATACTATTGTAGTATTCTAGAAATAAAGGGTTTGTAAGCATGGCTGATTCTCCGACAACCTACCCTACAATACAAGTTCTAGATTGTGTCACTGTAACATTATTTGTGTTAGTTTTGCTCGATCGCATTATTTTCTATGTTGACCGTGTTTGACTTTTCTTCATAATTTTGGACCTGGTCTCGTCTTCGTATCTTCGACTTTTGTTTTATTACTGCACTTATTTAGACATATATATCTCGAATGGTACGGTGAACTTGCTCAATATTTCTAATTTTGTTTATACAAATAGCCATGTATATTTAACTCGATTGTGTCGCCTAAAACATATTATTGATGTATGAGTGGACAATTTTAATGAAAAAATGTTTACATGTTATAATGTCGTGGAATTTCCTAATTAATAATAAATTTAAAAACTAAAGTTGGAGCATTAAAAAAAACCAACACTATAGATTATTAATCCGTCTACATGATTTTGAATATGGGAGAAAAAGCAGTAACTGTTGCAGTTTTTTCAATACGATCAAAATTTTCAGAAATATGTAGTTCTAACTAAGATAAAAATCACATATCATAATAAAGTTTGTCAAGAAGGAATATAGGAAATGTCCTTTGGATTTTTTAAAACACATATATTGTTTTCAAATCTTTGATTCACTTATATGTCGTCCTTTGCTTTTAATAGTCGCAATGGGAAATTAATAGTTTTTTCTTTTGAACCATCAGACAGTGACTATCTAATACACATTTATTTAATGGTGTGAAAATTTACAATAGATAAAAGTCATTTCAATGAAACACTAGTCAATAAAGGACATATAAAAGCTGTCAAAATGGTTAAAAGTGTTTCATGTTATAACATCAGTTAGTAATCCCACACGAAAGAGCAAGCAATAAGGAGTAGTTATTGTATATGACTAAAGCCACTTAACTAGAAACAATGTGATAACAGAACGATCACAAATTCCTTCTTGTCTCCGAGCAAACCACAGATAGATACGTGTTTTCTTGAAATATAAACTCAGATTTACACCATAATGCCAAAAAATAAACACCAATATTTAGAAAATGTCCTTGAATAGTCACTTTATACTTTTAGGCAAAATAGCAACACTAGCAGTACTGATACTATTATTGAGGCTTACTCTGACTAAATAGTGCATTATCAAATTTGCCCTTTTAGAGAGTAAAAAAGGATAAGAGTAAAAAATGTTGGACATATAACGCACCACAATATCATTCATCTACCTAGAAGTACATACAAAACAGATTGGCATGTGCATGTTCTTCATCGTTTGGAATTCCATCATTATAAAATTGTAGGAATGTGGACCTTGCACAGCCATTTCAACGTGTCAAGTTATCTTTTAGCCAGTATTATCCAGTTTAATTGTTTCCAAACCAAATATTTCGTTTGATTGAGAAGATACAACTATCTCTAAAGGAAAATCAGTTTCACGGACAACCCCTTTATGCGACTGTAAAACTAGATTTGTCAAATTTTCAATGGATATTTTACCCTCAAAATTACCAATTCATAGTCAAAGCATATGACTCAGATTCCTTTGCAATCTGCGTTGAGTGGGGTATTATAATTAAATGGAGTTGTTTGGATTGTTCGTTACTAATGTGCACTAAAATGCCATGAAAATGCCACCAGTCTAAAAACCATACATATCAAAGAATTGAAAACGAATGAATAAAAAAAAATAAAATTTTAAAAGATTTTGAAATGTCAAGAACATATCACACATGACTGCTGCTTTTATTGAGAGACCCGTACAGATATTAATTGTGTGCATTACTATTGTCAATCTAAGGTATGATACTGTGGACAATGTCGATTACATAGTCATTGAAATACGGAGGGTGCTTGAATTCAAAAAGAGGCAAGGTTAGCCAAGCCTTCTTGAAAGATGACAATGGAAAAGATGACTGGTATAAATCTATATTTTCAGCGATAGAAGGATGAAAAAGAGAAAAAATACAACATGAATTTTATAACTGTAAGACATTCAAAAACCTGTTTTGAAATATCCTGTCATCACAATGATTCAGTTTGGAATGCAGACGTTTCAGTAAATGTAAAACAGGCAATATTCAGGTATTTCACTATTCAAATTTCCTATATATGACATCGTAATTTCTTCAAAAAACAATCTTGTTAAATTCGTGTTTAATGAACCGATACTGAAGATGTCATTGAATGAACTGGACAAAGGTCAAACACTATATATAGAAAAGAAAAAAAGCTATAAAAGGATCTGTCACACGAGGAACATATTTCTTTTGGTATATTAAGAAGACATGAAGCGATTGTCAAGAAGGAAACAACACAAAGAGGTACACGAGAATGATGGTAAAACACAACACTATTTACAGTCTCTTACAGCATAACCAGTACATGTTACGGTAAAATATATGTTTAGTGGATATGAGCTATTAATTTCAAGAGGTAGAGAGGTAGTGCGGGGACTGGCAAAAACATACAAATATACATTAATTATTTAGATAGTAACTTTGTATGCAGACCACTCATACCTACCGGCACGCTAACAACACTAGCATATCATGGATGATGATTTTGGGACAAGATTCCAGTTTTCCTTTTTTTGTACCAAGGACACATTTCTACAAAGGATGTGCTGCCGCTACTTATTATACCAAGGCTAACCCTTATCAGATACTAGTACTATACTCCCACTTTTAAAATATAAGATGATATACATAGGTTTTCGCTGGGAATCTAGTTTATGCTTTAGAATGTGATTAATACTACCCTGTGAATTTGATATACTTTTATCATAACAGTGAGGTTATATTCACTTTCAACTTTGTACAACTAAAGAGTTGGAATTAATCAATACTTATGTCTGGAATGAACACTTTAATCAAGTACATGCAACTAAGTGATTCAAACGCAGACGCTTATTTCTTTCATCATGCGACAGTAAACATTACCTGGCAGGATATACCTTCATCTGGAACACTCAACCGTAAACGTCTCAAAGCCACGGATGTATTAAATACATAAAAAGGATAACTTTGTTTGGTCTCTTTACATATTTTTATGGTTAAGTAACCAATACTTAAGTTTTCATGTGTAAGTCAGTTTCTCAGTTTTTGAAATTTATACGTCAACTCACTGTGTTAAAATGATTTGAAAAGAGGAGCAAAAGATACCAAAGGGACAGTCAAACTTATAGATCGAAAATAAACGGACAACGCCATGGCTTAGAAGGAAATGAGTTTATTTCTATCATCATATAAACAGATGCGGAGAAAATTTATAAAAGAGGCAGATCAATTTCTTCACTTCATTTCGGTCACAAAAATTTGGAAAACTATTAAGTAAATGGCCATTTCATTTTTCGGAAAGGTGGCGGAATGCTTGGAATGTTAAAACATATGTTCATTCTTATGAAAAAAAAATGATCCTGGTACTGAAGAAAAACAATGACTTATTGGCCTTGATATTAATCGAATGCACTCGAAAAGCTGTATATCTGTGAAAGTAAATAATTTTGTTCCAGGGTAAAATGATAAGGATGAGTTGAAATAAAATATGTTTGTCAAGTGAGCGATTCTAGGACTCGATCTAACTTTGATAGATCTTCATTTACTGGCCATTTGATTAATATACTAGTCAACAAAATAAACGATTAAAAACTTTGGAATAAAATTTATCAAAAAGTATTAAATATAAAACAACATAAAATACAGTATTTTAAAAAGCTTTCATTTGCAATGTATGAGCATATGATAATGAGAACAAAGTCCTGTCGGAAAGTAACGAAATAACGTGTAAACGATCTTAGGCTGCAAGTTATTTTTGCGGAAAGTTGGATACAAATCGACACATAATTTCAAAAGTACTAAATTTATTTTCAAATTTGTTTAAAAATATTCAATATGCTAATCAAGTCATGTTCATATTGTAACTAATAGGTTGAAATAATGTATTTTTTTTTTAAAAATTTTGGTAAAACAAAGTGCTTTTTGAAATCTCAAAAAATGAAAAAAAAAGAAAAAAATGTTTTCGTCTAGATCAATTTTCTAGATAAGAAAAGAACAAGCTGTAAATTTTGAATCGTTCGGATTAGTTTTAAGATTATTATTTTGTTTTTTAATTTCACTTTACAAACAAACAAAAAAACAACAAACAAACAAATATTTTATTTGCCAATCACGGCGCCCATAATGAGCAGAATAATTATAATACAATTTTCAAACATAATGTAAAGTAAATTCAAAATAGGTTAAACAAAGTACATAATATGATTGATTTTGATTTAGTTGATTGATATAATATTAAAGAAAATGAAGTAGGCAATTTGTAAATAATAAACATATATAATACAATATGACCATTACACATACTGTCTATGGTAAATCAATGGATATTGTATACATTTGAACGATTTCTTGTGGGCCGAACTTTGTTTTACAAATCAAGAAACAGACTGTGCGTTTAAAAAAAAGAATTGATGACAAACATTGTCTTAACCTTTCAATGAGAGGTTGGCGTCTTTAGTTATAACTTCTGTTATTAAAATTGTCGTTTTTTGTAAATTGCAATTATTTCCAAATTAGTACTTTCATCTCTTTATAATTATAAGTTTTCATATTGTATCATATGGTTGAATTCAACTTTATATTGACAATTAGTTTTTAATATAATACAAGTATCTTGGAGGAGGTCAGAAAGTTCTGGACCAAGCACGATTTACGTATAGCTTAATTAAGTTTTATCATTGTCAAGCTGATATGAATGGCATTTAAATAGTATAATAATTGAAACGACAATTATCCGGCCTGTTAGTTTAGAACAACTGCAGAAACTGCTGTTTTTGCACAATTGCTCATTATAAATTTTATAACTTTTATAAAGAGAAAAAGTTAATTTCCCTTGCAAGTGTTTTTCCGTAAAGTATCAACTTGAAACAGACTATTGCATAATCTGGAAACTACAAATAAACATAAAAGCTGCCTTTTTAGTTTGCAGTGTGATATTCATATTTAAAATCACAATATTATTCAGCGCTAACTTTTGCTGTTAAAGAAATTTAAGGATTTTTGAAATCTTTGACGCGGTTTTGTAATTTTTTTCTTTACATTCTAACACTGCTTGGATTTGACTAAAAAGCACAATTTGCCAGTTTAATTCCTTTAGAATTTTAGTGTTTTGTTAAACCGTCCTACTTATTATTTTTCAAGATGCTGCTAAATTAAAAAAAATTATATATATAGCTTTTTATTTAGAAACATTAGCATTGTTGTGAATGGAATATAAACACTCACACTCCACATAATGTTGTCTTTCAATGCTGATCAAAAATTGATGCAATGATTCAGTTAACTGTTTGTTCTACTTCTGTCAAATGTTTACATCATTTACGGGTAGTTGTATGTCTCGTATCTTTCTCTCTGTGTAAGGGTTTGAAACAAATTCATAGTGAGTTTATAATTATGCGGTTGAGTCAAACTTAAGTAACCTTTTCCTCTCTCAAAATGTTATAACTGGTTCATAACAATTCATAATACTGGGACTAGTGCAAAATAATAAAAGTGATAAAGCACTAAATATATTAGTATAACCACGAAACAGTTTAAGCAGTTGTTAAATTAGTAAGTTTACTGCACACAAAAACTAACCCTTTGCGTTGCATAACAACTTGGCACAGGCAATGTAGTTAAATTCAAATTAACAAATTTGTCGTTTGCTGGGGATATTTTATTTTATCATTTTTATTCAACAGTTACGTAATTTAGTGCAAGTGTTGAATGATTTAACTTTTCAAATTACATAATCTCTAAAAAATGAAAACAACACGTTATAAATTGCATGCGTCCGAAGTGCTATTCAGGATTAACTTCATCAGACGAATCTTTGTAAGCCAAGGATGTGTTATCGTCTGGTGTATCAAATTATAAGCTTGGTATCTTTGATAACTACTAGAACCCTAAATACCATAAGTTGGTATGAAAACACTCTTGATTTTTTTTATGTTCTACGATTGCTGTCTATTGTAATTTATATAGCATATCCATACCAGATATGGGATGTTGGTATCTGTTTTCGACTAAACCATTTCAATATGAGTAAATTTCTCCTTCAGATTTGTTTACGAGGTATATTGAGGAGAACTGTTGTTTACGAAAGATAGCAACACTGAGCGTTTATTTTCTTGTCTTGTATGCTTTATAGTGCAAACGAATGATTTTGTATAGGGGTGTTAAAATATCATAAGTTACATAATGTGTAAGTGTAATTCGATATATATATATATATATAGGGCCAGTAAATTTGATATCTGAGAGCAAAGCTCTATAAACTTGTCAATCAATTTTGCGTATCTGCTTTGCAAATAAGTAGATGTGTAACGTGAGCCAATGAGAAATTTCCCCGTCAAAGTTTCAATGCATAAACACATTTTCAGGTCAAAGTACGGCCTGCTTTATGCCATTTTGTTTTTCATGTTAATTTATTTGTTTGTTTACAAATGATTAAAATTATAACACCATGTTACCGCTGTACTACAATTTTTGACATGTTTACCTATTATGTCTGTTTGTTTAGTTCACACATTGTTATCTATATAATGGAAGTTTATGCAACTTACATACAAGTGAGAGGTTAAGCTATTTATAAAACCGGGTTAAATCTACCATTTCGACACAAGAAAATGTCTGTACAAAGTCAGGAATATGACAGGTGTTATCAATTCGTTTGTTGTGTTTTGAGCTTTCGGTTTTGTTTGCTTTGGGGCTTTCCGTTAGAAATTTCCTCGGATTATGGTATTTTTGTTATTTTAGTTTTTGAACTTTTTTCGGTTCGCCTTATTTGCATTTAATTTATTTCAATCCACTTAAAACAGCTTTCAGCTAGATAGCAACACATCGTCAATAACAGATAACAATGCCGCTCAATTTTACTCTTTTTAATAAGTTTTTTTTCAAGTACGTTTTTCTGACAATATCAATTAGTTTATGCATCAACGATATATTTTACGTCTAAAACAGGTAACTTTATTGTATTGCAGGTAGTAAGTCAAAGACAATTGATGTTAACCCATCCATTGCATATTAATTAATCTAGTTTTAACTGGTCCTAACTGATAAAAAAGAAACTTCATTTTTTCATTAAGTAAAGGTATACTTTCAACGGTTTACAATTTTTAAATGCCCTCCCATCAATGAATGCAACAAAGATGGCAACGCAAATGAATCAAATAAATACAAGAAAAATTAGTCCTCAAGTTTTAAAGCCGATATGTAGTGAAATCAATGACTGATGCACTCATAGATGGCAAACCTAAAACAAAAGTGTCGTTTCACAATATATAGGCCTTTAATATATAATCTCCGTATGTTGCCAGTCATATATACTTGTGATATTTGCGTTTATTTCAATTTTAAGAAGGTTTAACAACTGTCTTACATTAGAATCATTACATTGTATTAAGGAAACAATTATCTGATTTAACGAAAACTGCAACATTTACAATCTAGTGATTTAATTTCTATAGTTCCAATAATTTTCGCCTGCTATCATATAGTCGAATTTAACGTTAAATTGTCTATCGGTTTTAATTAAAATACAAGTATCTTGGAGGTGGTCGCAACTCTGGATCAAGCACGATTTTGCCATCAACTTGAATTGGTTTTATCATTATTTAGCTGAAGTCAATGTCATTTAAAAAGGGTACTAATTGAATCCAGACAATCCTTTTGTCTATAAGTTTTAATTAGAGCAACTGATGATTTGATGTTATTACGCAATTGCACATCATGAAAATTACTTTATAAAGAGGAACGGTTCATTTTCCTTGCAATCGTTTTACTAAAAGTATGAGCAAGGGGAAGTTGATGAGACGCACAGGAACTTGAATATTGCATTATCTCAATAATACAAATATGTATTTAAGCTTCCTTAATTATTAAAAGAAGTGGTATGATTGCCAATGAGACAACTCTCCACAAGAAACAATGACACACACTTTAACAAATATAGGTCACACCGTACGGCAGTTTTATATTCATTTTAAAACCTTATACATTATTTAGTGTTAATTTTTGCTGTAAAAGATTCTTAGGGAAAACATAAAAAAATCAATGAAGGCCAACACACCTTTATTCAAAAGTTTTGGTGTGGGGTGTGCAAGTGTACCGGTTTCAGTTGTTTCCAAACTAGTAATTTACTGCGCACAAAACCTATCCCTTGCGTTTGAAAACCACCTGGCAATGTAGTTAACTCCAAGGCCACAAATACTAAGAAAGCAAAATTTGTCATTTAAGGTAGATAGGGTGTCTTCCTCCATCTTGGATTTTGAAGTACCAGAAATATCGCTCTAGATCTTTAATAGAATATGCACATTTTTAGCGTAGTAGGTAATTCATGTGTAAGAATTTGTATTCAAATATAGAAAATGACATTTTGTATCATAATTATGTTTGTATTTTACAAAAAACAGAAAACTTTTGTTTAATTCATTTTTTGCCAACATTGCCACATAAGGGGAGGTAACTCTAATGTAAGGGCAGATAATTCAGATAAAGGTACTTTCACAATATAATGTGTTAGGAATTTACCTATTTTATTATGCAGCAAGATAAGGGTTCCAGGTACCCCATTTTCTTTTTCTTTTCTGAAAGCATACTATTAAAGCTTTCTTCTCGTATTTTATCTCAAAATTCTATGATGTTGTTTTTCGTTAAAAGGCACAAAAAGGGTTTTCCATGCATTATCTATACAAAATCTGTCAATTTTGGGCAAAATGTATAGTGAAAATGAGCCCCGTCACGTGACTCTTTATCTTTTATTAATATTTTTTTTAAAAGCATGATATAAACTACATTTTGGCAAATTGTTAAAGAATTCTAAGTATTATAATTTAGACACCCCATCTACCTTAATGTGGATAACTAATTTTATTATCTCGCATTGATATTGCACAGTTACATAATTCAGTGCGATAGTTAAATAATTTAACTTTCCAAATTATATAATCTTTAAAAAAACTTCATCTTATTCTAAATATTTTACATAATAATATTCATGAAGGGTGCATTTATCAACAGTAGATATTTGTATAATATAGAAATCAAGGATGCTATGCATAAAATCACATAAGTTAAAATATCCAATCGTTGTACTTATTTATCGTAGGACATGAAGAAAAAATCCATTCGTTCGGTATAAGCATAACTTAAACAGTTTGATGCAAATCAGCCCTGGTCTAAGACCTCTACGCACAAAAAGGCATTTGATAAGTAAAAATTAAAAAAATACTGAAATCTGAGGAATTTCAAAACGGAAAGTCCCTAATCAAATGGCAAAATCAAATGATAAAACACATCAAACGAATGGACAACAACTGTCATATACATGACTTGGTAGAGGCATTTTCGAATGTAGAAAACGTATTTTTTCGTTTTACCGGCATGTCTTTTTATCTTTCAATTCATTTATTCTTAATGTTACCAATTTAACATTATCAAAATGTTTTCTCTGAAAATTGGTACTAGTATTGAGTAATTTTCAATAGTTTATACATTAGTTGCGATCTTGATATATTTTTATAACAATTCGATACATATATCTGCAATATAATCTGACAACGTTAAGAAACTGATTCAAGAAGTGATACCTACTAATATCAGGTCTTGATGTTTGACAAACATTTTGTTAAACATCAGGAAATACTCAAACTTTTGTTTCTGCCAACTCGTTGACAGAAACTCAAGGTTTATAAAGAAATACAATGCAAATCGTGGGCTTTTAATTAGTTTCCTGTTGTAACATTTTTAAAGTGTATTCCATATAATCTTTATTTTCTATGAACTTGGGTTTAATTTGAAAAAAGGTAGCTAAAGACATATCATTTTGAACAAATATTAGAAATATTTATTTATGGACTTTTTAAAGGGGCATTAGCCGATAAAATTATGTTGACCAAATTAAATACAATTCCCATATTTGATTTATAAAATAAAAAAACTTAATTTTTAATTACAATAAATCTGAAAAAACAATTTCGTGTGTTTTTTTTTAGTCTAGACACCATTTGATAAAAAATCAAGATGACCTAAAAAGACTACCGGCGGTCACATTACCCGATATAACCAAAAACGTAACTTTAAATAGATTGTCACCTCGTATGCAATTGGACTTTTTAAGGTCTGTTTGATTTATTAATACAGGTTTAAAAACATCGTGCTCACCTGTATAAGAATGTTTTTTTGTTGATCGAATTAATCGGCGAAATGGTTCACCTTTGTTTCACTTTGAATGCACATCGACATTATCTTCCTTTAAATGACTAAACACGACATGTGTAACCAATCTCTTGGTAATAGGCCGAATTTACGGATTCAATAAGGTCACTTGTAAGGGCATATTTCATCAGCGATGTTTTTATCTTATTTTGACAAACTTGTATTTAACTGGCTGATAAAAGGGAATTATCATTTCACTTTCACTAATGATAGATTTTTTTTTTAATATCTTAAGAATAAAATGTTCCGTGTTTATCTGTGGAGGGGTACTTACGCGCTTCTCACGATACCTAATAAGGAAATCAACACAGTTTAAACTATGTTTATGTTGTGAATGTGTTTCAGTCAAATATTCCTAATCGCTGTCTAGCATAAAACAAGGAGTTTTCATACTTAAAAAGTTCATAAATGTGTTCGTGCAATTTTGATTCATGCCAATACTAATTAATAAGAACATAAAATCTATGATCATTCAGAAATTATCTGATATATCCTTTGTATTTTATGTTGCTGAATTATATTATATTACCAAGTTCAATTATTATTCAATATTATATAGAAACGGTTATAAAATGACGAGTTTGACTTCCTAAATTAAAAAAAATTATCAATCTTTAGAAAAAAACCTTGACATGCTTTTTCCATAGAAAATTATTTATATTATTTGCGTGCGCGTAATATAGAAAAATGTAATATCACAAAAATACTGAACTGCGAGAATATTCAAAACGGAAAGTCCTTAAACAAATGGCAAAATCAAGACCACAAACACATCAAACAAATGGACAACAACTGTCATATTTATGACTTGGTACAGATATTTTCTTATGTTGAATATGTTTGTTTGTTTGTTTGTTAGAGCATGACATTAATATTAGTCTTGCTGACTTTCGTTAGAGACAGAGTCTGAGACACTATTTCCATAGGTTTTTCCATCATCATTTTACTGCTTTTTTAGAAGTTAAATAACAAACATTCCGAACTTAAAACGGAAAGTTCCTGAACCAATGGCACAGTCAAACGCTCAAACACATCAAGCAAATGGAAACAACTATCATATTCCTGACTTGATACAGAATTTTCTTTTGTTAAAAATTGCGGAGTAAACCTGGTTTTATACTTAGCTTTTACCTCTCACTAGTATGAAAGTAACATAAAATTCCAATATATTGACAACGAAGTCCCAACCAAAAAAAAAACAGACATAAAAGATAAAATGTAAAAATTGGGGTACACCTGTTAACATTGTGTTATAATCTTAATCACTGTAAAGCAAACAATTATGGCAATAATTAAAACAAAAAGAATTTATTAATTTCAAAACAAAATAACATGATCAATATGAAAGTTTCTAGGGACAACTTGTATTGGACAGTTACTATTAATAAACGATTGCCTAAATGAATGCTTTTTTAAACAAAACTGTCGTCTTTGTTTCAATTGAATGATAAATACAAGTATAGTTTTTCACTCTTGTAGAATATTCATAAACAAGGTCTTAGTATCTTTCAATGAACTGTTTTTAGAAAAAGGACGAGACATTCTTTAATATAACCATTGAAATTCAACTTTCTGCTCAGACACAAGTGACTTTTCTGAAATCGTTTCTTTTGTCATTGATTCTGGTACTGCTTATGTCAAATTCGAATTATAAGTCTAAAAATGAGGCAGAGGAAGCTGTGTCTGTTATCTCCTTAATTTCTAGTTCAGGGGGATATATTAATGGACCCTTATCAGAAAAGATTCTTAATACTAGGAATATCATCACTCTATCTTAATTAGAACTGAGATGACTTCTGTGATCTTCTTGTTTTTGACAGTGTCGGAAGAAACTCCGACTCATATAAGATGAGAAAATATGGACAAGACAAGCCTCACAGTTCGTTTCCAAAGAATGCCGACAATTTGTTGAAATTGTTTACCTCCTAATTCAACAAATATGCTGTCGATAAGATATTCAAGCATACTGATCACTTGTTCCTCTGTGCAACATGTTTTACATTTTTGTTCACTTTTAACCAAATATGCCGTTTGGTGTCCCAAATTATAATAAATTCATAGCTGATATTTTTATGTTGCAAAGCGTTGTCGATTATTTCTTTTAGACGGTTTTTTTAATTTCACATGGGAAATGGGGGTATACAGGGTTGAAAAATCAAAAGTTTTCACAGAAAGATCGAGATTTTAAATTATCCAGAAGTTCCTTTTCTAGAATCCACATATGATTAATACCACAACGATGTGGTGGCCGGTGAAGGCCATTTCGCATTTTCGCGTTTTCGCCTTTCATATTCTTTAGGGCGAAAACGCGAAGTCGAAAACGAGAAAAAAACGAAATATTTATTTCTTTCCTATTTCGCGTTTTCGTCTTTTCGCGATATACATGTTATTAGAACAGAAAGTATAGGTCATTCAAATGATTGTCATATAAATTTCATATCTCTGACGTACTTTAAATATTTTCATAAATTTGACAACCCCTTTACATTCTTTGTTGACTGAACAAATTTAAAAAAACAGATGCATTTGTATAAAATAAAATGCCTTTGAATATACAATTTGCTTGAAATTATGTTTTTGACATTTTAAAATATACACTTGTTAATTGACCGGATTCAGTTTCTCAATTTATTTTGTTCATCTGGTTATGACACGGGGAGGATTGTTGTTAATGTCTGCCGTATTCAACAAAATAACCTTTGCCCCCTTGATGTGTCCTGTAGATGAAAACATTTCCTTCTTTGAAAATTTGAAATACTAATCAATGCGTTTAGTAATTAAGCCTCGGTCAAACCTTACCGGATAGCACGAACAGTCGCCTAACGGATGAAAATAAAAGTTGTCCGTTGACAAAATTGTTATTCGTTGGGAGTTCGTTGATGTACTGACCGAGAAAAACGGACCAACGTACGAGAAACGGAAACGTACCGGACAGAACGGATGCCGAACGTACACCCAACGGACGAGGACCGCATGAAACGGACAACTAACGGAAGCGTTTCGGATAGAACGGACACCTAACGGAAGCGTACCAGATAAAACGGATGAACAAGATATACGGAAAAATTAAAGGCGACAATAATACATGTAATTCGTATAAATATTCAAAATGTTTCTGTGTGACTTCTTTTGGTTTTTTTTTTCCAAAATGTCGCCAAAGGGCAGTGTCTGGCCTGAATAGGAGCTGCTTGATTGTGATGATGACCTACCCTTACTTTAAGATATATTATGAATAATAAGAATTCATTAACCTTTAGAAATCTGACATACTAATAATTAGCATTTCTGATGCTAAATTTTCAATTGGCATTTATCCGTTTCAGATCCGTTCATCATCCGTTTTATCCGTTATACGTCCGATAGAAGTCCGTTTTTTCGTTCGTTCAACATCCATTTCATCCGTTAAACCTACGGTAGACGTCCGTTGGTGAATTTATCCTCTAGACCTCCAATGGATGTATAAGGGACACGTAACGGATTCAAAACGGAAACGAAAAGGACAAGTACCGTACAAAACGGACGCCTATCGGACGTTCAACGGACATTTTATTCGTTGGACGTCCGTTCAAAGTTTTGAACATGCTCAAAAATTTTCACCGGACAGAACGAACGTCGACGGATAAAACGTACGCTAAACGGATATAGACGGACGTCAAACGGTTAAGAACGGATTGAAAAAAAGTTATCCGTTATGCGTCCGTTCTAGATATCCGTTAATGTGTGACTGAGGCTTTAGGAAACACATACTATATTTACATGCATTTTCCATAAATCCTGGTAACTTTTTGTTTAAATAAAAGAACTTGCGACAGGTTTATGATATCTTTGCTAAGATCAACCTACGAAAGTTTGGAGGCGAGGTCTGGGATAGTCCTAAGAGGAACATAAGGCATGTCATAAGATATTCTAGTATCTTATGACAGGTCTTAGGATAGGTTCGCGAAATCTGTTTAATCTGACATAAGTCTCCACAATGTATTAAATTTTAAACTTTTATTCTCACAAGCTAATTTAAATATTGAAAATTTTATATTCACAAAAGAGCATGAAATGAAAGATTGTGTATTTGAAGTAACATAATAATAATGATTTATTTCATTTATTTTAAAATGTCCAAAATATAATTTCAAGCAAATTGTATATTCAAAGATATTCTATACAAATGCATCTGTTTTTAAATTTGATCAGTCAACAAAGAATGTAAAGGAATTGTCTAATTTATGAAAATATTAACAGTACGTCATTTCGCCTTTTCGCGTTTTAAACCTAGCGTTTTCGCGTTTTCACCCTATAGAATATGAAATGCGAAAACGCGAAATGGCCTTAACCGGTCACCATAACTACGCGAGAAAACGGAATCACTGTATTTTTGAGGAACATCTTTCACTTTCAGGTACAATGTGTCACCTGTAATATACTTGTAGTCAGTAATACTGCAGTAAAATGCTTGTCGTATAAGGTGGTTATGGAGCTACCATATGATTTTTATTGGGGGGCTAGGATGAAATTTGAAAAAAATAGGCAAGACAGGAGTTTTGAGTAAAATAAAAAGGCAGGATGAGACACTTGCAAAAAAAAAAGAAGTCAGGATGACAATTTATGTAAAAAAAGTCAGGATAAACTAAAAATAAAAAGCAGGACCGGATGGAGTGAAAAATAAAAAGGCAGGACAGATATTACAACTAAAAAAAAATTCAGGGCAAAATTTTAAATCCTACCCCCCCCCCCCCTAAAAATCAAATGGTAGCTCCCTTATTGGTCAGCTAAATATTTTACTTTTACAAAGAATAGTGAAGCTACTATCTCAGTCAATGTTGAAGCTATACTGTGTAACTTTAGTTCATCATTTAGTCCTTTTTCTTTTGCTTGAAGCGTTCGAAGAGAAAGTAAATCAAGACTAAGTACGTTTCTGCCGTATTCAATAGGTAACTTCCTCATATTATCACTTTCTTTTAAGTCAGTATTCCTTCTATTCCCACATTCAAATATCAATAGAGGATTTGATAAATAATTTGATTTTATAGCAATCAATTTTAATTAAAAATTCACCTGATATCTATCTGTATTTCTTTAAAAGAAAACACCTTTCTTACATTATTAAAGGATCTAAATTAGAAAAAAATTTAACACACAGTTTATTTGTAAAATGATTTTCTTCTTCAAAGAATTACCCTTAAGTTAAGAATGTCAGATAAAAAGAAGTAATATAAGATTGAAAAATCATTGAATTTGTAAACCTAAATAGTTGTCATCCGAACACGCAAATTGATGATAGATAAAATAAAACAAACTTTCCCATCTTGCAAGATATATATGTACAACAAACGCAAAACGAACCTACCAGTTCTACCCAAAAAAACCCACATTGATGAAATCAGCTTAGGGAGAATTTGGGCCCAAACTACAAAAAGTGACCCATTCTTGTTAACAGACCATCATACAGTTGAGATATAAGAAGATGTGGTATAAGCGCCAATGAGACAAACCTCAATCCAAGTTCCAAAATGTAAAATTAGACCTTTATTGGTCGCAATGGATCTGGAGAAAATCACTACAAGGAACAGGAATTCATGGTCCATACAAGAAAGACATCAACATTCACAAACTGGTACACCGTGCCGCTGTCATGCCATTTGTTCCTACTGCTGATCACGAGGTAGACGATGTGTAGTTAAATGCTTTAATCAACATAGATCAGATTAGTACTAACACCAACTACAGACTATGTAAAAAAATACTGATTGGAACATTACACAAGAAAGGGAATGTGGACTACACATCATCTAAAGGGATGACAAAGCAAGCGGAAGAAACATTCTACAACAAACATTCATACATCTTTAATCGAACGCATATAATAACTGAAACACGAGGAAGCTACGCCCGACCATGATCCAATATCGGCCGTTGGGAAGGAAATGGGCCAAAAACGAAAGTATGTCGGAATCAGCAACAGCTTAGAAACACTTATGGATAGACATTGCAACCATGAAGTCATAACAGTACAGTTTGGTGATGCAGCCTCCCACCTTATTCATGTTGTATATATCAATAAACTTTGATGGACTGATATACAGTGAATTTCTAATGTGTGTGCTACAATGTGTGATTTGTTTTAGTGCTGGTATAATTTTGTATTGTTTGTTTCATATTATAATGCTTGCTTAAATCTACTGTTGAATTTGTGTTATAAAAGAAATAAAAGAATTTATTATATTTGTTTCCATTTATTTCATATTAATTGATATCAAAAACACAGAATTTATACACATACATAAATAACTTTTTATCGTGCTCACCTGTATAAGAATGTTTTTTTGTTGATCGAATTAATCGGCGAAATGGTTCACCTTTGTTTCACTTTGAATGCACATCGACATTATCTTCCTTTAAATGACTAAACACGACATGTGTAACCAATCTCTTGGTAATAGGCCGAATTTACGGATTCAATAAGGTCACTTGTAAGGGCATATTTCATCAGCGATGTTTTTATCTTATTTTGACAAACTTGTATTTAACTGGCTGATAAAAGGGAATTATCATTTCACTTTCACTAATGATAGATTTTTTTTTTAATATCTTAAGAATAAAATGTTCCGTGTTTATCTGTGGAGGGGTACTTACGCGCTTCTCACGATACCTAATAAGGAAATCAACACAGTTTAAACTATGTTTATGTTGTGAATGTGTTTCAGTCAAATATTCCTAATCGCTGTCTAGCATAAAACAAGGAGTTTTCATACTTAAAAAGTTCATAAATGTGTTCGTGCAATTTTGATTCATGCCAATACTAATTAATAAGAACATAAAATCTATGATCATTCAGAAATTATCTGATATATCCTTTGTATTTTATGTTGCTGAATTATATTATATTACCAAGTTCAATTATTATTCAATATTATATAGAAACGGTTATAAAATGACGAGTTTGACTTCCTAAATTAAAAAAAATTATCAATCTTTAGAAAAAAACCTTGACATGCTTTTTCCATAGAAAATTATTTATATTATTTGCGTGCTAGTAATATAGAAAAATGTAATATCACAAAAATACTGAACTGCGAGAATATTCAAAACGGAAAGTCCTTAAACAAATGGCAAAATCAAGACCACAAACACATCAAACAAATGGACAACAACTGTCATATTTATGACTTGGTACAGATATTTTCTTATGTTGAATATGTTTGTTTGTTTGTTTGTTAGAGCATGACATTAATATTAGTCTTGCTGACTTTCGTTAGAGACAGAGTCTGAGACACTATTTCCATAGGTTTTTCCATCATCATTTTACTGCTTTTTTAGAAGTTAAATAACAAACATTCCGAACTTAAAACGGAAAGTTCCTGAACCAATGGCACAGTCAAACGCTCAAACACATCAAGCAAATGGAAACAACTATCATATTCCTGACTTGATACAGAATTTTCTTTTGTTAAAAATTGCGGAGTAAACCTGGTTTTATACTTAGCTTTTACCTCTCACTAGTATGAAAGTAACATAAAATTCCAATATATTGACAACGAAGTCCCAACCAAAAAAAAACAGACATAAAAGATAAAATGTAAAAATTGGGGTACACCTGTTAACATTGTGTTATAATCTTAATCACTGTAAAGCAAACAATTATGGCAATAATTAAAACAAAAAGAATTTATTAATTTCAAAACAAAATAACATGATCAATATGAAAGTTTCTAGGGACAACTTGTATTGGACAGTTACTATTAATAAACGATTGCCTAAATGAATGCTTTTTTAAACAAAACTGTCGTCTTTGTTTCAATTGAATGATAAATACAAGTATAGTTTTTCACTCTTGTAGAATATTCATAAACAAGGTCTTAGTATCTTTCAATGAACTGTTTTTAGAAAAAGGACGAGACATTCTTTAATATAACCATTGAAATTCAACTTTCTGCTCAGACACAAGTGACTTTTCTGAAATCGTTTCTTTTGTCATTGATTCTGGTACTGCTTATGTCAAATTCGAATTATAAGTCTAAAAATGAGGCAGAGGAAGCTGTGTCTGTTATCTCCTTAATTTCTAGTTCAGGGGGATATATTAATGGACCCTTATCAGAAAAGATTCTTAATACTAGGAATATCATCACTCTATCTTAATTAGAACTGAGATGACTTCTGTGATCTTCTTGTTTTTGACAGTGTCGGAAGAAACTCCGACTCATATAAGATGAGAAAATATGGACAAGACAAGCCTCACAGTTCGTTTCCAAAGAATGCCGACAATTTGTTGAAATTGTTTACCTCCTAATTCAACAAATATGCTGTCGATAAGATATTCAAGCATACTGATCACTTGTTCCTCTGTGCAACATGTTTTACATTTTTGTTCACTTTTAACCAAATATGCCGTTTGGTGTCCCAAATTATAATAAATTCATAGCTGATATTTTTATGTTGCAAAGCGTTGTCGATTATTTCTTTTAGACGTTTTTTTTAATTTCACATGGGAAATGGGGGTATACAGGGTTGAAAAATCAAAAGTTTTCACAGAAAGATCGAGATTTTAAATTATCCAGAAGTTCCTTTTCTAGAATCCACATATGATTAATACCACAACGATGTGGTGGCCGGTGAAGGCCATTTCGCATTTTCGCGTTTTCGCCTTTCATATTCTTTAGGGCGAAAACGCGAAGTCGAAAACGAGAAAAAGCGAAATATTTATTTCTTTCCTATTTCGCGTTTTCGTCTTTTCGCGATATACATGTTATTAGAACAGAAAGTATAGGTCATTCAAATGATTGTCATATAAATTTCATATCTCTGACGTACTTTAAATATTTTCATAAATTTGACAACCCCTTTACATTCTTTGTTGACTGAACAAATTTAAAAAAACAGATGCATTTGTATAAAATAAAATGCCTTTGAATATACAATTTGCTTGAAATTATGTTTTTGACATTTTAAAATATACACTTGTTAATTGACCGGATTCAGTTTCTCAATTTATTTTGTTCATCTGGTTATGACACGGGGAGGATTGTTTTTAATGTCTGCCGTATTCAACAAAATAACCTTTGCCCCCTTGATGTGTCCTGTAGATGAAAACATTTCCTTCTTTGAAAATTTGAAATATTAATCAATGCGTTTAGTAATTAAGCCTCGGTCAAACCTTACCGGATAGCACGAACAGTCGCCTAACGGATGAAAATAAAAGTTGTCCGTTGACAAAATTGTTATTCGTTGGGAGTTCGTTGATGTACTGACCGAGAAAAACGGACCAACGTACGAGAAACGGAAACGTACCGGACAGAACGGATGCCGAACGTACACCCAACGGACGAGGACCGCATGAAACGGACAACTAACGGAAGCGTTTCGGATAGAACGGACACCTAACGGAAGCGTACCAGATAAAACGGATGAACAAGATATACGGAAAAATTAAAGGCGACAATAATACATGTAATTCGTATAAATATTCAAAATGTTTCTGTGTGACTTCTTTTGGTTTTTTTTCTTCCAAAATGTCGCCAAAGGGCAGTGTCTGGCCTGAATAGGAGCTGCTTGATTGTGATGATGACCTACCCTTACTTTAAGATATATTATGAATAATAAGAATTCATTAACCTTTAGAAATCTGACATACTAATAATTAGCATTTCTGATGCTAAATTTTCAATTGGCATTTATCCGTTTCAGATCCGTTCATCATCCGTTTTATCCGTTATACGTCCGATAGAAGTCCGTTTTTTCGTTCGTTCAACATCCATTTCATCCGTTAAACCTACGGTAGACGTCCGTTGGTGAATTTATCCTCTAGACCTCCAATGGATGTATAAGGGACACGTAACGGATTCAAAACGGAAACGAAAAGGACAAGTACCGTACAAAACGGACGCCTATCGGACGTTCAACGGACATTTTATTCGTTGGACGTCCGTTCAAAGTTTTGAACATGCTCAAAAATTTTTCACCGGACAGAACGAACGTCGACGGATAAAACGTACGCTAAACGGATATAGACGGACGTCAAACGGTTAAGAACGGATTGAAAAAAAGTTATCCGTTATGCGTCCGTTCTAGATATCCGTTAATGTGTGACTGAGGCTTTAGGAAACACATACTATATTTACATGCATTTTCCATAAATCCTGGTAACTTTTTGTTTAAATAAAAGAACTTGCGACAGGTTTATGATATCTTTGCTAAGATCAACCTACGAAAGTTTGGAGGCGAGGTCTGGGATAGTCCTAAGAGGAACATAAGGCATGTCATAAGATATTCTAGTATCTTATGACAGGTCTTAGGATAGGTTCGCGAAATCTGTTTAATCTGACATAAGTCTCCACAATGTATTAAATTTTAAACTTTTATTCTCACAAGCTAATTTAAATATTGAAAATTTTATATTCACAAAAGAGCATGAAATGAAAGATTGTGTATTTGAAGTAACATAATAATAATGATTTATTTCATTTATTTTAAAATGTCCAAAATATAATTTCAAGCAAATTGTATATTCAAAGATATTCTATACAAATGCATCTGTTTTTAAATTTGATCAGTCAACAAAGAATGTAAAGGAATTGTCTAATTTATGAAAATATTAACAGTACGTCATTTCGCCTTTTCGCGTTTTAAACCTAGCGTTTTCGCGTTTTCACCCTATAGAATATGAAATGCGAAAACGCGAAATGGCCTTAACCGGTCACCATAACTACGCGAGAAAACGGAATCACTGTATTTTTGAGGAACATCTTTCACTTTCAGGTACAATGTGTCACCTGTAATATACTTGTAGTCAGTAATACTGCAGTAAAATGCTTGTCGTATAAGGTGGTTATGGAGCTACCATTTGATTTTTATTGGGGGGCTAGGATGAAATTTGAAAAAAATAGGCAAGACAGGAGTTTTGAGTAAAATAAAAAGGCAGGATGAGACACTTGCAAAAAAAAAAGAAGTCAGGATGACAATTTATGTAAAAAAAGTCAGGATAAACTAAAAATAAAAAGCAGGACCGGATAGAGTGAAAAATAAAAAGGCAGGACAGATATTACAACTAAAAAAAAATTCAGGGCAAAATTTTAAATCCTACCCCCCCCCCCCCCCCCTAAAAATCAAATGGTAGCTCCCTTATTGGTCAGCTAAATATTTTACTTTTACAAAGAATAGTGTAGCTACTATCTCAGTCAATGTTGAAGCTATACTGTGTAACTTTAGTTCATCATTTAGTCCTTTTTCTTTTGCTTGAAGCGTTCGAAGAGAAAGTAAATCAAGACTAAGTACGTTTCTGCCGTATTCAATAGGTAACTTCCTCATATTATCACTTTCTTTTAAGTCAGTATTCCTTCTATTCCCACATTCAAATATCAATAGAGGATTTGATAAATAATTTGATTTTATAGCAATCAATTTTAATTAAAAATTCACCTGATATCTATCTGTATTTCTTTAAAAGAAAACACCTTTCTTACATTATTAAAGGATCTAAATTAGAAAAAAATTTAACACACAGTTTATTTGTAAAATGATTTTCTTCTTCAAAGAATTACCCTTAAGTTAAGAATGTCAGATAAAAAGAAGTAATATAAGATTGAAAAATCATTGAATTTGTAAACCTAAATAGTTGTCATCCGAACACGCAAATTGATGATAGATAAAATAAAACAAACTTTCCCATCTTGCAAGATATATATGTACAACAAACGCAAAACGAACCTACCAGTTCTACCCAAAAAAAACCACATTGATGAAATCAGCTTAGGGAGAATTTGGGCCCAAACTACAAAAAGTGACCCATTCTTGTTAACAGACCATCATACAGTTGAGATATAAGAAGATGTGGTATAAGTGCCAATGAGACAAACCTCAATCCAAGTTCCAAAATGTAAAATTAGACCTTTATTGGTCGCAATGGATCTGGAGAAAATCACTACAAGGAACAGGAATTCATGGTCCATACAAGAAAGACATCAACATTCACAAACTGGTACACCGTGCCGCTGTCCTGCCATTTGTTCCTACTGCTGATCACGAGGTAGACGATGTGTAGTTAAATGCTTTAATCAACATAGATCAGATTAGTACTAACACCAACTACAGACTATGTAAAAAAATACTGATTGGAACATTACACAAGAAAGGGAATGTGGACTACACATCATCTAAAGGGATGACAAAGCAAGCGGAAGAAACATTCTACAACAAACATTCATACATCTTTAATCGAACGCATATAATAACTGAAACACGAGGAAGCTACGCCCGACCATGATCCAATATCGGCCGTTGGGAAGGAAATGGGCCAAAAACGAAAGTATGTCGGAATCAGCAACAGCTTAGAAACACTTATGGATAGACATTGCAACCATGAAGTCATAACAGTACAGTTTGGTGATGCAGCCTCCCACCTTATTCATGTTGTATATATCAATAAACTTTGATGGACTGATATACAGTGAATTTCTAATGTGTGTGCTACAATGTGTGATTTGTTTTAGTGCTGGTATAATTTTGTATTGTTTGTTTCATATTATAATGCTTGCTTAAATCTACTGTTGAATTTGTGTTATAAAAGAAATAAAAGAATTTATTATATTTGTTTCCATTTATTTCATATTAATTGATATCAAAAACACAGAATTTATACACATACATAAATAACTTTTTACTTATCTAAAAACAGTTGTCAATCAACAGATGATTAAACAATGTTTGTACAGTATTACAGTATAATCCGTTGTTTGCACAAATCCCCCCTATTCCTACATGAAATTTTAACTATTTGACCAGATTTATAGATAGAAGAAATGAACCATTCCATTCCGTCATAGGAATGCTGTTATATAATATATACAAGTTTGATAAATTAAACATGAACAATTATGTGTTCTGGTATTGTTCAATATTAAGTCATTTATTATGTATGTATACAATATTATTTCAAAGTGTTTCAAACACAAGTCAGATAGATTCTATGTATTAAACTATGTTTTACACAGAGTTAATTTGTCTGGAAATTACTTTGGTGATATCTGGCGGCATCTTGTCAATTTAGCGATCTCTTCCGCAATTAAAATCTAGAGCGCTTTGGTAATAAATAAAGTTTATTCTGCACAGGGGAAATATAGCAGGCTTTCTAATACAATTCTTAAAGATTATATCCATTATGGTCTAACAACATCCAGTTATGACATTACATGAATAGCGGATCAACTTCCTCTCTTGTGATACTTGCAACAAAAGTAATAAGTGCAACAAGTGTGTAAATAATTTCATAACTCTCCAAATAGATAATGCTTATCAATAAAGTAACGTATTCAATATAAGTGCAAAAAGGTTATTAGTGCATACAAGAAATATTTACTGAAATAAAATTCTTTTTAAATATTATGTTTACTTGGTGTTTTTTTGTAAGTGTTGGGTAAGACTCAAATGTCTGTTGAATATGTAATGTGTTACGTATGCATGATCATGAAGTTATTAATTTCTGTAGAATACAATTCAGTAAAGTATGATTTTATCGATAAAAAAAATTGGTAAGAGATATTTTAGCTTGGTGTGTTCTTAGAGATATATTTTCCTGTAAAATATATAGTAGCTAGGTATGTTCTTGTATATATCATTTTTGTCAAACTTAGTATTTTCTTTGAGATATCAGATTCTGAAAAACATAATGCAGTCAGGTACGTTTCTGAGATATGATTTTCTGTAGAATGCATTATAGTTGTTAAAAAACCACACGAACTTTAGCGTGACGTACTGCGGAAGTCGGTAAGCAACTTTTATTGTAACGTTGTTGTTGTTACTCTATACCTGAACGTTTCGACTGCAATACAAATATACAGCTTACTACTTTTGTTTCCATCACAATATTATGGTGCATTGACTTGATATTGTGAAGGAAACAAAACTTTACAAATAAAATTAAATGAAATAGTAGTTACTGTGAATCTGTGTCTAGATATAGGAATGTGGTATGAGTGCCAATGAGACAACTCTCCATCCAAGTCACAATTTATAAGAGTAAATCATTATAGGTCAAGGTACGGTCTTCAACATGGAACCTTAACTCTCGCCGAACAGCAAGTTATGAAGTGCCCCACAAATTACTAGTGTAAAACCGTTTAAACGGGAAAACCAACAGTCTAATCTTTATAAAAACAAGAAACGAGAAACACTTATGAACCACTTCAACAACTAACAACTACTGAACATCAGTTTCCTCCCTTAGTATATAGATGTCCAGAAAAAGCAAATCCTTGAATTGGAAGTTGCAGGTGCAGGTTATTTTTTTTTTGGGGGGGGGCACATATTGCACATAACTTATAAATTACCTGTCAAAGCAACAAGATCATTCATTGACATCAACTAAAGATGTAATGCAAAACATAATGTAATGACATCTTCTAAAGATACAAACAGAGCAATCATTTTTTTTTAAATCCGTACTCCATGTATACCTCCATGTTCACCCTAAAACCGATTATTTATATTCATCTGTATTCGTTATTTTATTTGGCGGCATTTTGTCTAAGGTAATATTTGTCTTTCTGATATTGCTTTTCACAGTATTTACATTGTTTCATAGATCAAATTTAGTCGTTCAGTATAATTGAGAATGGAAATGGGGAATGTATCAAAGAGACAACCACCCGACCATAGAAAAAAAGTACACGGTGTATGTATACTCGTTTTTGTTGATATGTCGTTTGATTGAAGTAAGCCATTTCAATTGAAATTTGAAAGTGTGTCTTTTTATGTTGTGATGTTTCACTATTGTTCATGAGTGTTTCTCGTATCTTGTATTTTTATATAGATTATATTTAAGAAATAATTCATGGGGGCTTGAATATATCGTGATTTTACCACGGGTTTGCCCTTTATGACAAATATTTCACCCTGAGCGATAGCGAGGGGTAAAATATCGGCATAAAGGGACAACCCGTGGTAAAATCTAGATATATTCAAGCCCCCATGAATTATTTCGATTCTGATATGACAAATACGGCATTTTTTTTGGATCGAAGCGCTCTAGGTGGAGGCAAATATTTGCTGTTCCCATAAATTTACGCACTTTTAGATTGGCGTAAAAGAACGGAGAAAACTGAATTAGTGACACGCCTAAACTATTATAAATAACGTATTTAGATAGATATGGATGAATTTTAATGATAATTTACTTATATGTTTTATTTGTATAAAAAATGGCTTATACAACAATTTAGCATCGTTTGTTTACGTTTCAATGTTGTGATGATTTTCGGTTTCACAAGCGTGTATTTTCCCGTAAAATGCTTATACATTGTATTCTGACGTCATCGTATTATGACGTCGGGTATCTCATTCATAAACAAACATATAACGTGGGAGTGCGATCGGAACAGCATAATCAATATATTCATATTTTACCACTTGTGTGTACTCAAAGCGTTTGAAGGACGTCATGTTAGAATAGACCGTTGGTTTTCCTATTTAAAACGGTTTACACTAGTCATTTTAGGGCCCTTTTAAGCTTGTGAGACAAGGCTCCGTGTTGACGATCGTACTCTGGACTATTTTAAATCTCGGTCAGTCTATTTCGGAAATTAATTCTTAAATACTTTTGATTATGCTAACATTGCCCAGATGAAATTTTTAAATTGTTTGTATAAACATTGAACGACAAAAATATGTGACGCATAAAATTTTCTGACGTCGAACACGCAAAGCAATGTATTTCTTTTTAAAATTGTAACACGATGATGACCGCAGTACCCATATTTTGACTATTTTATTGATCATATCTGTGTATTTCACGCATCAATGTAAATATAACGGAATTTGATGAGACTGTCGTACAAAGTGACAGGTTTAGCGCTATAAAACCAGTTTTAATCCACTATTTTCTATATCTAAAAATGCCTGTACTAAGTCGGGAGTATGACAGTTCCTGTCCATTTGTTTTTGACGTGTTTTGTCATTTGATTTTGTCATTTGATTAGGGACTTTCAGATTTGATTTTCCTCTGAGTTCACTATTTTTGTGATTTTACTTTTGACTTATAATGTTTTTCACTTTAACAAATTTTGATTTGGTTGGAGTTTTATATCATTGGGACTCAAACCATATTTCATTATATTTAAGACTATATACACTGACATATACTACAGACACAAAGCTTACAAAATTATGTACTGACATCTTTATTCAGTTTTACAAAAGAAGTAATGAAACAAAACTAATTATATTGATATCTTTTATTGGAACAAAGCTAACACAAGACTATACATTGCCATCTACTAGAAAAACGGTTAGGAACTGACAAAGGCAACCTCGTAAACGCATAGCTTTGGAATTTCCTATGCTTACGAAATGTTACTATCAAAGACGTCTCGGGAACACATAGCTTTGGAATTTCTCAAGGTTAAGATCTGACAAAGACCCTCCGTGAACGGACATATAGCTCGGAAACTTTTAAGGTTAAGAACTTACAAAAATTATCTCGCGAACGCATCAGTTTTGAATTTTTCAATATTAAGAAATGACAAAGCCGATCTCGTGAACGCATTGCGTTGGAATTTCTCAAGGTTAAGAACTGACAAAGACTATCTCACGAACGCATAAGTTTTGAATTTTTCAAGATTAAAAACTGACAAAAACGATCTCGTGAACGCAAAGCGTTGGAATTTCTCAAGGCTAAGAATTGACAAGGACGAGCTCGTAAACGCATAGCTTTGGAATTTCTAATGTATTCGTAGGTTGTATTGTTATTCATTATTTGTTCACTTGGAAAATGTTTCCTCTGAGAATACAATATTGTAGGAATAGTGTACTTTGTGTAGTTTTTAATTAATTCAACATGAAACAATTACAACTGCTCGATTGATGTTATATTCTATTATTGGTACTAACGTGTTTATAACAAAGCCATTAATACAGTAACATAACTATTGCTTAAAGCAAATAATGACATGAGAGGTTTCTTTGATCACTAATAAAACAAAACAAACACAAAATGCAAATGTGAATTTCAGACGTGACAATACAAAAAGTGTTGCTTTTATTTCACCAATAATTAGAAAGAACAAAAGCTTTTAACAAACAAATTTGAATTTGGATGAGAATATAAGCACGGCAATATTTAAAAAAAAAATATAATCATCAGTGACCTATAACATTTCTGCATGCGGATGAGTCACATGAATATTTGAATACATGAAATGTGTTAACTTGTAATTTACAATTTAAGAACAGTATAGGTCCTCACTTTCTTTGATTTTATACATGACATTCTGAGTATACTATTGAACTTAAAAATTAGAAACACACGTCTTCTTTTCATACATTTTTTTCATATTTGATTTTCAGAGTACATTTCGAATTATAGTAAAAAAAATCCCCCCTCCCTTACCCCGACAAAAAAAATTAATATCTATCATAACTAGCTCATATGAGTAAATCAGAATTAGATAATTTATATGAGCAAGATTAGAATCTAGTTAGTACGAGATTTTTATCAACTCAAAGGGATCTATTCTGATGGTTTTATGCAAAGTAAGGTTCTGATTAAAAAACACAAATATCTATTGACATATGAATATCATAAATCTTTTTCTGGGATTTTATTATTTACAATATGATTGATTATTTGATTGTTGGTTTGCAATGAGACGAGAAAAAAGACATCAACTTATCAATTATTATACTGTGGATTCATTTATTTTCGTTGGGACCAATTTTCGTGGATAAAGGAAAAGATGTGTGTTCGTTGATTTTTAATTTCGTTGTTTTGCCAGGTGTGCGTACACGCCTGTAGAACAGTTGTCATTCATTGAACATTAAATTTCGTGGTTTACCTGATCCCACGAAATCCACGAAAATTTGCATTCAACGAATAATAATGAATCACAGTATGTGTTGCAATTAAGAGCTCATTGTAAAAAGTCTTTCCGGTAATGATTCGACTATTTTTTGTTAGTAATCGAATTCAAATCTGGCTATTTGTCAATGATTGTTTTAAAATTTTTGTACACGCGAAAAAAATATGTAAAAGGAATAAAATTTGAAATACCCATCATCGTACAACGGAAATATTAATTGGTGAATAACCATTCACTGTGTTACTGAAATATTGTCTCCACAATCTTTATATGTTTTTTTTCAGTCACCAGTTCAAAAGTATACAACTTTGCAATTTCAAAGGTTCAGAGACTATGCAGGAATCATTATATTAATTTCAAAACATTGAAAACAGCAATGATGTATTTTTTCGTTGACGCTCATCTCATCTCTTACACAAGCCATATTAAAAAATCATAAAATTTAATAATATCTCTGTCTACACTTTCTCCGAGCTTCTCATGAAAGAGAACAATCATGAAATTTCTTTATTTAACAAGAAAACAAGAGTTATTATCGATCTCTTGAGTTAGAGAAAACTATGTCTTTAAACTGTAACGAGATGAATAAAAAATAAGCCAATCTCTTTGATTAAAGAAAACTAGGTCTTAATTTAAACGAGATGAATGGAAAATTAGCCGATCTTTTGAATTAATGGAAACTAGGTCTTTTTACTGGAACGAGATAAATAAAAAATGAGAAAACAATATAATAGTATATGCTTTCGTGTTAAAAAGTCGTTTAACTTACATGTTAGTATGTAAAATTAATGAAGGCATAAAATAAGAATAAATCATCCGATCGAAGATTATAAACTTGAAGAAGGTGTGTCATGTTCTTTTAGACACGAAGGGATATATTCTTACGTTCCATTTCACTCAGAGAAAGTGTTCAAGACGAACAAAATCAATAAATATTTATGAATATTGATTTGTTTTTAAAAAAAGCATAATAGCTTGAAATTCGGTATATGTGTTAACTTTACTCTTCACTATTTCTCAATATCAAATATAACAAGAATGTGTCCATAGTACACGGATGCACTATCATCTTCATCCAAAACTACCTTGACCAAAAATTTTAACCTGAAACTTGCACTATCATTTTCTATGTTTAGTGAACCATGACATTGAGATCAAATTTTGTATTTGGCATTAAAATTAGAAAGATCATATCATATGGAACATGTGTACTATTAGACCGTTGGTTTTCCCGTTTGAATGGTTTTACACTAGTAATTTTGGGGCCCTTTATAGCTTGTTGTTCGGTGTGAGCCAAGGCGCCGTGTTGAAGGCCGTACTTTAACCTATAATGGTTTAATTTTTAAATTGTAATTTGGATGGAGAGTTGTCTCATTGGCACTCACACCACATCTTCCTATATCTAAGTTTCAAGTTGATTGGACTTCAACTTCATCAAAAACTACCTTGACCAAACACTTTAACCTGTAGCGGGAAGAACGGACGCACTGACGAACAGACAAACGAACGAACAGACGAACGCATAGACCAGAAAACATGATGCCCCTCTGCTATCGTAGGTGAGGCATAAAAATCAGATCTTTTAGTGTAAAAAAATAACAACAAACAAAACGAACTCAGTCAGACAGCTGTAAAACAATATGTAGTCCACAATTATTTATATGAGGAAAATGTTTAATGTCTGCTGTACCAAGTCAGAAATATGACATTTTTTTCCATTTATTTGATGTGTTTTAGCTTTTGATTTTTTCATTTGATCAGAGTTCCCGTTTTGAACTTTCCTTGGAGTTTAGATAATATAAACGGTATCTGATATTTACACAATACAAAGAGACTTCTGACGTCATTCATTTTAATTGATAACCTTCTCTCACTTAATTATAAATATTTTTTGATTTTTCTCTGTAGAGAAAAGTAATTAACGGCACTAAGCTCTTACTATAATTTTTACATCATTGGTGCAAATAAATAAATCACAATTTGTTTTGTTTACTCACTTTGATCAGCTGATCGGTAATTGCCCTTTGATTTGGCAGTAAATATTCTTGGATTCGATATAGAATTATTTGGTTATTTTCTGTTTCTTTTTACTCTTTTTTTTATCATGAGACGTTAAAAAGTGTCATATCAATTAAGTTCTGGTGAGCAATGTTTTTAAGTTGAAGGTCTGAGTAAATTTGTTTTCCACAGAGAAAATGAAATAAATCGGTTTATTCATCGGTCAATGTATTCACATTGGATTCAAATCAAATGGATTTGTTTTGGAATTCTCATTTGGTTTGAAAAGTGTATTGAAACAATTGGAAATGACAAAGCCGAACATAAAATAAATTTTAAAAGAAATAACCGGAGTATAACCCTTCAAAAAGCAAAAGCTAAAATAATGTGATATCCTTTTAATAATTCCAGATGAGGAATAGCCAATAAGCAGGTAAAATGTGAAATATAAATATTACAAGAAATTACTTTAAGCTGGGGTCACACATTCACGATTTTTACTACCGTCCTTGACAGGACCATTCCCGATTAAAATTTATTAAAAGTCTGATCAAGATCCTGTGAATCGTGGATGGAAATTCAAACTTAAATTAAAATTTGTAAACAAAAATAATTTGATCACGACAACAATCAGATAGTGTTCAGGAAGCGTCGATATTCAACCGTTTCTAAGCGAACTAGTCCCGATAATCCCGTTCTGAATCCGCTTCTGATCCGATTTGTATTTTTCGTCAGGTAAAATTCGACCGAGTCTGTCACGACTGCGTCCCGACTCTACCGAATGTTATCCGACAGATATGAGACAGTGACCAGACAGTGAACCGACGCTGACGGAAGTTATCCGTTCGAAAACTGTTGGCATATTCGGGATGATCAGGTACTGTCGGAACGTAATCCTATCACGATCCGCTCTATCGCATTGCAAACGGATTAGTCTGGTCTCAGTCGTATTGTATTCTGTAATTGTCGGGACTCTGACGTGGGTATCATTGACGAATTTCGTATTAATAACGGGACTGTTTCTGAACGGTTTCGGCAAAAAACGGTTCGCAATCGACAAGATCTGGATGCAATCTGGACTCAATCGGCAGAAAAACAGCTATGAAAAAATACTCCAGATCATTCCCGTTCAACAGGACACCGTCCAGAATACACAAGACATTGTTCGGAATTCGATCCGATACAGCAGAATCTGTCACGACATAGCCACGATTGTAATCCGACTAGACAAAATCGGCTGAGTTGCCCCGAATGTTACGGGACGCACCTAACTATCGGGGTGCTTAGCCGAACTATTCGGACCATTCCCGACCCGTAGGAATCTGTTACGAACTAAAACGACTGCGTTCAGACAATGATAGGACATTCCAGATAATTGAGGAAACTAATCCGACTTTTTAACTTTTCGTGTCGTATTGCTATCTGATCTCAAACGGGAGCAATAATCGGCAATGTGTGAACCCCGCATTAAGCAAATAAAAACATTTGATTGGCTGAATTGTAATTGATTAAAAATCCAATAACACATATTTCATGTATTTTTTTTTTTCGCTTTTCTTTAGTAGCATAACTTGTGGGATAGTTATCTCATGATAATCATACCACATCTACTTATTTTTTTAAACATGATATTGAATATAACACTAGTATGCAAGACACATTAATGACACCTCAGAAGGAATTTTAAATGTTTAACTAACACAAATTGATAAAAGAGATGAAAAAGAAAGAAATGATAATTTTTGTAAATAATACCATGCACCAATTACAAAATTTTGATAAAAACTGTTGATTCTCGATTGATACAGATTATGGTAGAGATTATTGATTGCTGACATCAATGCGAAATGAAGATTGTCTTTAACGTCGACTATAATAACATAAATGTAATATCAGTGGAATCGTCGTTATTAACTGAAAATAAACTCATTGTTACTCATACAGTGTCATTTCATGATAATTTCAGCAAATTTACGAAGACAATTAAGGTTAAATGAGAATAGTAGGACTGGTGGATTGCAAAATTACTTGAAGTATAACTTCAAACAGATTTCTGTTAGTTTGGTCGAAATCTTTCTCTATCTATTGAATTTGTGTGTTATTTTAAAATATACCAATGAAACCAATCCAGCTGAACTCATATTGTTTCGCCCCAATGAAGTTCGAAAAAGAAATCATAAGGCGTAATGTTTCTGGCCATGGAAGCGGCAGCATCTTTTAACAATGTTTTCGAATGTGACAAGTTCAATGTATGGGGTGCATTATGGTCAGTTTTATTTTTATTTTTGACCAATTTTCATAGTTCTAATCTATATTAATTTTTGATAAAGCTACATAAAAAAAATGCCATCTTTTAGTCTTCTGAAATTATAATGCTGATGTTTTATAAATTCATAACTTTCTTTATGGACAAAATGCATATATTGTATATTGGAATTTTATATGATCGAACCATTCCTTAAGACATAGATTGTTGTTTAATCATTAATATCACTGTACTGCAATTATATTATCACCCAACCAGCCTAGCCATGTTTTAAGTGCTCTGTAGCAAGAAACTTAATTAGAAAGACTTGATATATGGTTCTGTTTACCTAAGACATGTTTCAGACATTAGTAAAAGTTAGATTGATACTTTTTTAATGACCAGACTTTCTTATCACACGACCTACAATAAAACTGTATATACATTTTTGGTAATATTTGTTCATAATTTAGACTTAAATCTTACTAGCAGTTTGTCTTAATTCTTGTCACAAAATTTAGCTCCACAAGATTAGATGGAAAACTACTAGAATATTGAACGGAAAGAATACTTTGAAGAAAAAAGAGCATTAAAGTAGGTTTCCTGGGACATTTTACATCTTTTTCATCAGTCGTCAATTATAGAGGTTTCTTCCTTAAAACTTCAAAACATCTTGGTGATAAGAGATATACTGCCGTAGTTGTATTGACTACAGTGTATATACTGATAACTAAAGGAATATCAGTCAACTTAAAGTAATGGTTACAAATATCTGATTTTAAATTTGCTACAAAAATATTATTGAAATCTATCTCAAAATTGCTAAGTCTCCGACACTCATTATTGTTCTGCGCTAGAATCTCGAAACAAGCCAAACATTACTTCAAATGTGTCACATGGGTGAAAATTTCATAGAGAATACTCGGTTATCATGTTTTTGTGAGACATTTTGAATCCATCTAAACGAGTATTGTCCTTGGAGACAGTTTTGCCAACTTATACGATTAGTCTTGTCTTAAATAAGATATACAACTTAATCTACTTATGAAAACAAGTCCTTGTAAGGTTGCATAACGAATAGTCGCTTGATGTAACCACAACTGATAAGAATTATGTTAACCACGAACGAAATAACATATATTAGTTTGCCTAATTACTCTGTCTAAAATATATAATGCAATTATTTCTGATTCGATTCTGACCTTATTAATAACTCATTTAATGTGATGATTCTGTTCTAAATAATTTAAATCTATCGAAGTCAGAAAAGCAGACATGACAGATTTTTTTATGTGCAAGGATATTTTGTTGTTTTGCTTCTAGCAACACCTTCACACATTTTAAAGTTCTACCCTCAACTTTTAAAGTCAAGTGGATTTAACTTTAATTGTCGTTTTTTAAAGCTTGTTCGATTTTTATTGAAAGCTTTGAATGCCTTGATGTTTAGGAACAACTATAGCAGATTATACAGCAGGCTTGTTTCATTATTGAATGCTGTACTGTACGGTTGCCTTATATTGTTTACATCATCGTCATTTGAACTCTGATGGATAGTTGTCTCATTGGCAATCATATAACATCTCCCTTATTTCTATCCTTTGCTGTAACCTAAAAAAAGTCAGGACTAAAATAGAAAAGGAAATAACTTATTCATTTCACATTTTTGTTTATAAGAGGCCACCTGGAGCCCGACTCAGGGTGCGAAATTTTCATTGACCGATTGGTTGCATTGGGCTACTTTGGTCGGCTTGCTCTCTCTTTGGACACATTTACCATTTCCATTCTCAATTTTATTTATACTTTAACCGAACGACATTTACATAGAATTATCGTTGTAAGTAATTTTTTTGCAGTGTTACTCAAATAAGAATGCTAGAAAAGGGTAACATTGATTTTCAAACACATTGAGAAGAACAACAAATTTCACCAACTAATAATAATGGTCAAGGCGTACAAACAAATTTAACATTAATGAAAACATAAGGTTCAGATAGCCAGACTTAAAGTATAGGCAAAACTGTAGTGGCGTGAAACAGTTTTCCGTCCGTTCAGACCTTCAATATTTCGCATTATCACATGTCACAATTCACAATTTTTTATTCTTCTATTTAACTTTTATAAACATAGATAGATAAAATCGTATAATAAAAAAGTAATTTTACCTATTATGTCTGTTTGTTTTGTTCACGCATCATTGTCAATATAATGAAATTTAATGCGACTGTCCTTCAAGGAGATGTTTAGCTAGCTATAAAACCAGTTTTAATCAACCATTTTCTGTATAAAAAATGCCTGTTCCAAGTCTGTACCAAGTCAGGAATATAACAGTTGCTATCCACTTTTGATTTTGCCATTTGATAAGGGACTTCCCGTGTCGGAGTTCAGTATATTTGTGATTTTACTGTGAACATTCAATAAGAAATTGGAAAAAGAGTCATATTAAGTCTTACTTGAAATTTTATAGGTCTCTTAATAAAACATAGGAAAACAACGACGTCAATCATTGAATATATAATATAACTACATGAACATTACCAAGTTCTCGATCAAATTGATTATGCATTTCTCTGCACAGAAACAATTTGTATTACATAAAATAAGATATTTTAAAACTTCATGCTTTAATTATATTAAATACTACATAAAATTTGCTTTTAAAGTGAAAGACAATTTTTTAAACCTATAATGATTCCCAGTTCCCCTGATGCAAATAAAAAAAAATCAGATAGAAGTGAGTGACTGTGTGTCATATATTTAGATAAAACGATGAACGTATTGTTGCGCTCAATATTTACATATAAATTATAATACAGACTCACTCACTTCTTTTTTAAAGGTAATCTGGGAATCCTTATAAAAAATTAATTGAGAATATACAAAATTGTATTTGCACAATAATCCACTAAACAAACGGACTGAGATTCATTTTTTTTATATATATATATATATATATATATATCATAGAATATACATGACGTACAGGCAAACTTTATTGGCAAAAAGCTTGTACTAGAGGGACGTTGAACATAAATATATGCCTTCTGTTCGCTTTATCTTTTGTTTTAGCTAACACACAATTTGACCATTGGTAATACAAAAGTCAAATACATTTGCTTAATATGTCTACATGGCAAGAGGAAATGAATAATTAACTTTTAGTTATTTACAAGAGTGTCTGTAATATCAGGCACAAGAACAATGTCGTAATGCTGGTTCTCTAGGGATATATATCACATTAATAAGATTATTAATCACTATTAACAATATACATAATGCTATCTAATGCACATTATTCGATCAACAATCTATAAACCACTTATTAGTTCAAAAGTTCATTTCAATTTACTTAATAAGGTAAAGTATTTTTTTTACCTAATAGTCAACAAAAGCTACAATACACACGTTTGATCTCCTATTTATCATATAATATAATTACTAGTAATAGAATAAAACGTAAATCATCCAACAAAACACATTGAATGTATGGTTCACTAAATCTGACAAGGTTGAAAAGTTAATTCTCCCTTTGCAACCCGCTACGATTTTCCCGCCATTGTGTGTGTGTGTGTGTGGGAGGGGGGGGTGTCATTTGTTATACTATGTTTTGCTAAGGAAAAAATACCGCGCGCAGGTAATAAAACATGAATTTGTCTTTATTTAACCGTTCTTATCACTTTTTAAATCACACCCTGTGTCCATGACTTCCATGACTTAGCAGAGACTTCAATAAATTAAAGGTTAGCCTACTTCGCACACCTTTTTGTCTTCTCAGCGTATAATTTAACCGTTCGATATTTCGTGATTATCAGCACTAAACTTCCCTTTTAGATTCAGCTGTTATAAGCAATGTAACAAATGCAATAGCTTGTAGCAATAAATTAAGCATCAAAGATCTTTGATATGTTTTATTGACTGGTTGCATTATAGAAAAGGCAGCATTCTAACATCTTGTAAAATCTAAAGCTCTTTGGAAAATGTCCATGTAAAGCAAATACAGTTTACTTTTGATCAAGATTTTTAACATCCTCTTTGATTTTTATCAAAAGACGCACATGCATGTTGTCAGGATATTAATATATGTTTCGTGCACACTTTTGTTTATTTTTTACATGTTTTAATAATTAGTTGTTTTTGAAAAATATTCTTGGTGTTAAGAAGGAGCTGAAAATACAGAGACTTCTTAATATACAAATTTTGGAAACATGAACCCACCAACTCTTCAGTCGTTTGATTTCCTATTTCATATATTTGAATAATACTGGATGTCAAAAGATGACAAAATCCTTTTTATCCCATTGAGAAATCTCGTCTTTTGATGAAAATCAAAGAGGATGTTAAAAATCTTGATCAAAATTATTAGTTTCATTCTTTAATTGTTTATATTTGTCTGATGCTGATTTCAAGAATGTCTATAATTCTTTTACAATGTATGACAAAGATAGCTTGGCAGATTATTAACTAAAGCATTACTGAAGATATTAAATGTCGCGTAGAGCACATGCTTGGTTAGTGAACAATATTTTTCAGTTATTTAAAGCTTCAAAGTTTGTATGACTGACGCGCGTTCCGTCTTCTAATCAGTGATCCTCAAATTAAAAAACTTAAATGACTTAATAAAGTTCAAAGTAGAAGAGCATTACTGACCCAAAATTCCAAAAGCTTTCCAAATACAGCTACCGTTATCTATTACTATGGAAGAAAATCCTTTGAATTAAAAACAAAATTAGGATCTTGAAAAGAGGTTATTTATAATAATGACCATTCTCCTGATAATACATGTCAACACAGAAGTGCCGACTACTGAGCTGGTGATACCATCTGGGAGGAATAAAATTGAGAATGATTATGGGGAATGCGTCAAACCCGACCATAGAGCAGACAACGGCAGAAGGCCACCAATGGGTCTTCAATGCAGTGAAAAACTCCCACACCCGAAAGAGTCCTTCAGCTGGACCAATGGCTCTAACGGTGATTGATAGTCAACAAGCTATTATACTTTACCAGCGTAATACCAAACGTGTTTTACCAGTTTTCGTACGACAAGTCGATATGCACGAAACATGTTTTGAGAATAAACTCCCTCATTTTTGCTCGAGATGAAAAAAAAAAGAAAGAAAAAACAAAATAATAAAGGTTTTGTTAGCTATTTAACCAGCTGGTTCTATCCATCATTTTCTACAAAGAAAAATGCCCGTAATAAGTCATTAATATGACAGATGTTATCCATCTAGTTTGATGTGTTTTTTTTCCATTTGAATAGGGACTTTTCGTTTTGAATTTTCCTCAGGGTTCGTTATTTTTTGTTATTTTACCTTTTTCCATTGATACATTCTGCTCCAACCTTAATTCGAATAGGACCATTTTCTCGTTCGCCTTTTCAAACATTCTTTTTGCCTTTTGGAAGCAAGATTTCTCCTCGTGTTGAAAACTTGTATATACTCGTAGTAAAACTATACATCTCTAATTTTGACTTTAAAAAAATCTCAATACAACTTAGATTACTGATGTTGTATTGCATTAATTTTTTCAATATAACTTGTCTGTAAACGGTAATATTCTCTGTTTGTTTTCTTTCCTTTTATTGATTACAGAATGATATGATGTATAATTATGACTGAAAAGCTATAGTAGCGCCACGGCACAGATCATCCGATAATATTTATAGAAAATAAAACACCAAACGTCGTCAAAAGTTGCCTTTCACGTGCTTAAAACCTTTATAACTTGTAGGAGCTATCTGCGCTTTATTCAAAACGACAGTAATTATGTTGGGTAAATGATAGATTGCATAAAATCTCACTGGGATAAAAAGGATCTTGTCATCTTTTGACATCCAATATTATTTGTTATATTGACAAATTGACAAGATATCAAGAACGCTGTATGAACTTGTCAAGATTTCCCTCTTAAAACACCACATTCTTATTCTTGTCATACACTAGAAGTCAGAGTGTCATTGGACGGTATTATGTAATCTTAATGAATTGTCAAAGTAAAAATTAAATATGATATGATGTTACTAATACTCTGTTCATTAACCATAAATTGGAACAAATATCAAGCCGCGAAGATCCTATTAATTAAAAAGAAAAATGATGAAACTGAGTCAAATGATGAGAGTTTTATAGATAACTGACAAACAGTTGATACCAGTGTCCTTTACTTGGAGGAAGACGTATCGTTCAAAACATATATTATGGGTTTGAATGGGTCAACTAACATCATTTAAGGAATAACAGTACTGTAGTTGAAGAGTTGCCACCGTCAATTGTAGATTTGACGGTCGCAAATGCAGTTTTACTGGCGACGCGTAGCGGAGACAGTAAAACGGAGATTTGCGACCGTCAAATCAAAATTGACGGTGGCAACTCTTCAACTACAGTACTGTTATTCCGATTCTAATGCATTACAAAAAGAAAAAATACGATAAAACTTGAAAAAATGTCTAAATTTGTCAAATAAAAAAAAATCCGCGAAACTTCATGAATGATTTTGGCACAAAGACTTCGTGGCTAAACGTGACGTCATACAAATGAAAACTTACAAACTGGAGGTTATTACGTTATCTCTACGCTTCAAATTCGAATAAAATTACATTAAAACGGCAAATTCGAGGTAGGTGTTGTTTTATTTTTGATTATAGAGTAGTAATCGAACATTTGTTGATTCATCAATTCAAAATGGCGGGTCTCTCCTTAGTTACGCCTAGTCAACTGTGGATTTGACGGCAACTTTTAGCCAATGAAAAAAATTGTTACATCCAAATTGCATTAGAATAAAGTATACTAGTATGTATAAATGAACTGAGAAGACCACCAAAGACGATCTTAAAGAGAAATATCGATACACCGATTCGAATTCCATATGGTCAGTTGAAGATCACCTGTGAATGGATTTCAACCCAAACCCGCTCCGTCGCTGAGTAGACAACAAGAAAATTAGTTCAATGAAGATTAACATTTCACATAATTTCGTCAAATTATGATTAATAGTTAAATCTGTCAGGTTTGAAAATTACTACGAAATTGTACCGTACACAGACGAATATATAAGTAAAGTCTACTCATATCTTTAGTAAGTCCCGTGACATAGTTTTATTGACAACAAATGATATCTTATTTGACCAGGAGTTACTTTATCACGATAACATTTTACAAGGACTAAAAAAATTACGAAAAACAAATTACTTTGTTTTTTATAGCATTTTCAGTAACTTCCCTTATAGATTTAGTAAAATAACAAAAGTACTTCGATGCGTGGATCTGATCCTGCCATAAAAAATATTCGAGATCAAAATAAAACACTGGCTGCTAAGCTATGTTTCGCACCTGACATTTTCGAAACGTTACATGCAGAAAACCAGAGAATACGCACAGGGGAAAATAGACAAACAGGAAAAGAAACTCTGAAATGGACATGTTAATTAAAAAACAAAGCCAATTATTTCAGTTGTTGTCGTAGATTAATTTTCGATTGTCATATTTATATGCAAATCACGTTCGAACAGATCTTTAGTATTATAAAGGAACAATTTACACAGTTTCTCTACTGATTGATTAAAATAAATCATAAAAGTCAACTATATACATTTTAAAATTTTCGAGGGCAGTGTCCTTTTAAATACAGCAGTAATCTGCCAGTTGATTTGTAGTGTAAAAAGAAATACAAATACAGGCGGAATGTTTTTAAAAATGTAACGAAAAGCCTTTTCTGAATATGACATGACAGATTAGCAGTACAGAGTAATTATGATTTATTAGTTGCACCAAGCCTCACAATTCGCATGAGGTATGGATTTTAATGAAGTAGGAAGTTACAATGTCATTCTCATGTCTTTTTGCAGTATATTAGTAGATTTGTCATAGCAGTAATTGCATGCAGTCATGTTTTTTTTTTGTGATAGGTAGTTTTGCGTGGGAACATTTTTGAATTTCGAACCAAAACAAGATCAGTTGTTTAAATGATGTCACGCAACAAAAACAACATGCATATCCAAGACAATCATACTTTTGGATCGGTGTTTTGTTTCTTTTGTGTTTTGTTATTTGTTTTAAGTACTTATTGAATGGGTAAAGCCAGTTTCTTCTAGTTTTTGTGTAAACTTATGTTGTATTTTTAAACCACTATAACAGGTTATGCAAGGGTAGATCGCTCACATACTTGTCCTACGTTTTATGTGCATACCCTAAGGGAGGAACCTGTAAATCAGTGATTGGTTTTGATTACTGTCTAACATTTTTGTTTTGGGGTATCTATTGTAATATTGATAAGGTCATTCGTTTTCTCTGTTAACTTGTTTCACATTTTGTCATATTGATTTTTTGAATTACGTTTTGCCTCTTTTTTTTCTTTGCTTACTTTATAATGTGTGTGTAGTGAACTGCATTCGACTCAAACGGTTAAACAGTTTAATTTTACTTTTCTCGAACCGATAATTTGTTTAACATATGCCGTCTACTAAGGGTAATTTTAACTGTTAGACGACTATGATATTCTTACAAAGTTTCCGCTTTTAAAACAGATCGAATAAAATAATTGAGTATATTGAGACGATCGTCAACGTCTTTTTCTGAATTTTAAACAGACACTTTGATTTGTTCAATTGTGTTCCGCGACAAATTAATGACATTTTTCACTTAAGTTGAGATTTGTGGAATCTCATCTTCTTTTCATCAGTATTTCCTTAAAGCCTATGTTCTTTTGATTACAATTGATGTGTATTTTAATACCTTTATTGGTTTGATTACAACTGATGTAGAAGTTGAACTATTACAGTCTAGGCTTATTTGGTAATACATTGCCATTTCCAATATCTTTAGTTTTTATCCAATCAATAAATGACACGCTACAAGAAGTCAAATGAAGTCGCATCAAGTGAATTTTTCAAATTTTTTTACTTAAAGTAGTTCAAGTTTGATTGATGAACAATAGCTCCTAGGTTAAGAAAATAGATTTTTGTTATCCAGAGGTTTCTGGATATTCGATAAGTTTACGATTAATTTTACGTATCAGTGTGAATTTATCTGATATATTGAAGTGGAAATGTCTTCATTTATGGTAATTATTGATCACTGGCAACAAGTAACTCCGATTTACAGTCTACGGAGGTGATCTTTGTAAAATGTGTCAATGATTGGAGATTTCCAGTGATACTAACATCACGAAACAGAAATATTATTATATAATAGAATACCTGTAGAGTTAAAATTAATAACTAACGGTAAATAAAAATATTTGTTGGTGGATGTCAAACAGAAAGCAACACAACAACACCAGATTTCCAGTGAGGCTAACATCACGAAACCAAAGTATTATTATAAAATATCATACCTGCATAGTTAAAAAAAAATACAGGCAAATAAAATAATATAGTTATCAAAGGTATAAGGATTATAATTTAGTACGCCAGACGCGCGTTTCGTCTACACAAGACTCATCAGTGACGCTCATATCAAAATATTTATAAAGTCAAACAAGAACGAAGTTGAAGAGCATTGAGGATATGTTAGTCGTTTTTTGAATAGAAAGCAACAAAACACCAGATTTCCAGTAAAGTCAAAATCACGAAACAATAGTTTTATTACATAATAGAAAACTTGTATCGTTAAATAAATGATTACAGATAAGTTAAATTATATGTTAGGTGTATGTCGAATAGAAAACAGCTTAAACATCTTTAAAGACCCAAATGTTGCTAAACACCTATCCGACCTCCATGATAAATATGTTGTTGTCCCTGCAGACCAAGCCCCAAGTAACATCGTTTTTGTGTGTAAAAGTCATTACATTAACTGCTTGATAAACGATTTTAGTATTGACAATTCACTTGGAAACTCAACATATACCCTCACGACACTTACCAAAGAGGAAATCCTGGATAATCATAGGTCTGTTCTTTGTTCCTTTGGAATTTCAACCAAAGATGAAGAACTTGATCTTCCGTCACTGTATTGGATACCTAAACTACAAACAAACAACGGTATATTGCTAGGTCTTCCAAGTGCTCCACGAAACCTCTTTCTAAATTATTAACATCTATTTTATCAGCAATCAAAGACGGGCTTCAAAGTTATTGTGAAACTGCCTATTCTAGAGGTGGCGTGACTCAGATGTGGATACTTAAAAATTCCAAAGATCTTTTAGAGTACATACAATCTAACTCTCTTTCATCTTGTAACAGTATTAAAACATTTGACTTTTCTACTCTTTACACAAGTATTCCACATTCCAAACTAAAAGACAAATTGAAAGAGTTGGTGTTACTTTGCTTCATTAAAAAGAATGGCCAACGTAGATACAAGTGTCTTGTCTTAGGAAGGGATAAATCCTACTTTGTAAAGAACCACTCTGATTCAAACAAAAAATTCTCTGAAACTGATATTATCAAGATGCTTGATTTCTTGACTGACAATATATTTGTTACCTTTCGGAGGACGTGTTTTTCAACAGACTGTCGGCATTCCAATGGGAATAAACTGTGCCCCTATACTTGCCGACTTTTTTTTTATTATTATGAGGCTGACTTCATGCAGGAACTTCTTAGGAAGAAAGATAAGAAGTTAGCAATATCCTTTAACTATACTTTCCGTTATATAGATGATGTTCTTTCACTAAACAATTCAAAATTTGGTGACTATGTGGAACGCATCTATCCCATCGAACTGGAGATAAAGGATACTACAGATACAGTTAAGTCGGCTTAATATCTTGACTTACATCTAGAAATTTACAATGAGGGTCGGTTGAAAACAAAACTTTACGACAAAAGAGATGATTTCAGCTTTCCAATTGTGAACTTTCCATTTCTAAGTAGCAACATTCCAGCAGCACCTGCAAACGGGGTATATATCTCCCAATTGATACGATATTCCCGTGCTTGCATTTCTTATCATGATTTTCTTGATAGAGGGTTACTGCTCACATGGAAGCTATTAAACCAAGAGTTCCAAATGGTGAAGTTGAAATCATCCCTTCGTAAATTTTACGGACGCCATCACGAGTTGCTTGACCGTTATGGAATAACCGTTTCACAAATGATATCGAATATGTTCCTTACGTCGTAACTACAATCCCCTCCCCTTTCATGAATGTGACCTACCGAATTAGACTATTTACCGGATTTGTAATCACATAAGCAACACGACGGGTGCCACATGTGGAGCAGGATCTGCTTACCCTTCCGGAGCACCTGAGATCACCCCTAGTTTTTGGTGGGGTTCGTGTTGTTTATTCTTTAGTTTTCTATGTTGTGTCATGTGTACTATTGTTTTTCTGTTTGTCTTTTTCATTTTTAGCCATGGCGTTGTCAGTTTGTTTTATATTTATGAGTTTGATTGTCCCTTTGATATCTTTCGTCCCTCTTTTAAACATCAATATAACAAGAAAAGTCAACTACATTATGACAATCTTAAACAATATAGACAAATAAGTACATGTATCTTTGCAATACGTCAACTCTTCATACAGACATACATGGTTTAACCGAGATTAAATAAACAATATGAAGCACCTGTTATTATTACTAACATCTCAATGTCAACACTGAAGATATTGTACGAAAGAAAACCACAGATACTAACAGACACACAAACATTTCTCGTTTTTTTAGAATGCTTTTTTTTCAATAATAATAACAATCAGTAAGATGTATTCGATGGCAGAATCACCGATATCGGTATTACAACAACAACCACGTGTTTAATACAGTATTGTTTAACATATTTTTGAATACAGATATTATTGCAGTCAAGCTCAATGTGCCTAATGGTGAGTAGTATAGAGCTTTATTGATTGATATATTATTATTGATTGCTTAACTTTTAATGTTATGCTTGAATCAATTTCCTTGACCTTAGTAGCAATATGCCAATCTCACATATTGGATATAGATTTCCCAACTCATTCGGTATCAAAGAGCTTAAAGCGGCTTCTAAGACATTGTAAAAAGTCACGTGTCTGAGCAGAAAGTTGATGAACAAGGGTTATGCAAAATCCTTTTTCTAAAAATAGTTCATCGGGAGATACCATGTCTTGTTGATAAATATTCCGTATCAACTTCACAATTTTTATAATACACGATGGTCTTAAGTTTAAATTCCATGTACTGACGTTGTTTATCGTCTTTTAAAACAACATGTTATAGTGTTCTTTTGTTTGTCTTTGTAAAAATATTACTTTTATTGTTTAGTCTATTTTGGTAATATCCATTTGAAGTGGCTCAGTACTTAGTCCCTGTTTTGTTTTTCTCTGATGTCATATTTGCTTGTTTAAATAGATATTAAGATAATAACACAATGTGGACAGCTGTACCACTAAATTTGTCATTAATTCCTATTTTTTTGGTTTGTTTTGTTCACACATCGTAGTAATATAATGACATTTTATGCGACTGTCATGCAAGTGAGAGGTTAAGCTAGCTAAAGGCCAGGTTTTATCCATCATTTTCTACATAGAAAATGTCTGTTAATAATCAGGAATATGACAGTTGTTATACTCGTTTGATGTGTTTGAGATTTTGATTTTGACAATTAATTAGGGACTTTCCGTTTTGAGTTTGCCTCGGAGTTTGGTAGTTTTGTTATTTTACTTTTCACAACTGATTATGAATGATCAACTGATTTTTTATATCAATTGTAATCAATCCAATAAAAATATTGAAAAGCAAGTCATTTGTATTCAGATGAATACGGGTTAATAAGTTTTTCTACACACACACAAAAAAAACCCTACCAAATACAAACACCAACATATAACAATTTCTCTTCCTTAACTGAAGGTAAGTCAAGCTAAACTTATTCATCGACCAGTAAATGAAAAAAAACCCACTAGTTTACCAACCAATTTTAAAAGTTGTTCAAACTAACAATACCTTCGACATTTGATATGAATCGAATATACACTGAAGTTGAATCGATTGGTACAAATTATTTAACAGAAGAAGCTGTAAACATGCATTGGGCTAGCTCATGTTAATGCATCAAATCTACTGTTCGCGGTCAAGACATTTGCCTTAGTCGTATTTGGCAAAACCTTTCTGATCTTTGTTTATCCTAAATGCTCTTCAACTTCGTGCTAAATTTACCCGTTTGACATTTTTTTTATTCGAGGTTCACTGTTGTAAAAACTGTTGAATTCATACAAAATTAACTAGCATTCCAACTCCCAAGGCAGATTTTACATTAATAGAAATAAGAAAGGAGTACGGGAATGTGACAACATTATGGATTTTTCGTTGAAATCTATAGTTATAGTTTGATTTCTCATCCGCATTTTTCACAACTTTATGTCCTAGCTTTACCTTTTAAAGTTTAAAAAAAACCCAGAAGAGCTCCATGGAAAAGAACTGAACGCATTTTGGTATATTTGACAATCTTGACATTTATCATTCTATGGTGTCTTCTTGCAAGCATATTTATTACGTTTCCCCTACCTTAAATACCCTTTCACTTCCTGAGCTTAGTTCTAAAGATCTCCCATTTTATGGTGAAGTTTGTGTTACTCAGTCTCAAGTATTCTGTATTGTGTTTGATGTGTCAATTATTCTGTATTGTGTTTGATGTGTCAAGTATTCTGTATTGTGTTTGGTTTTATTTTTTTTGTCTTTTGGATGTTATTCGTGTTTTTCTATGCCATTGTCAATTCGTTTTCGACTTGATTTATCAGTTTGAATATCCCCGTTGGTATGTTTCGACTTTTTCTTACTCTTTCTTTAAAGCATGGACCTAAATGAATTGTGTACTTTTAATTTGTCATCGCTTTGAAAATGCACAGCACTTCGATGTTGACATGAATATAAATTATATGGTCATTTTCTAAACTTCCTGTTTACAAAACTAAGGATTTACCCCAGGCATAGATAACCTAAGCCGTATTTGACACAGCTTTTTTGGAATTCTAGGTCCTCAGTGCTCTTCAACTTTGTACTTGTTTTGGCTTTATAACTATTTTTACCTGAGCGTCACTGATCAGTTTTGCGTAGACGAAACGCGTGTCTGGCGTATCTATAATACTAAAATTACGAGGTCCAATTTGTCAGCCGTCATCACGTAAAAACGACGAATCAAAGAATTCAACTTTATATATAACTTATATAGTACAAAGGTGTAGATTAAAAATAACACCACTCCAGGCTCTTTTGTTTTCCACGTACTAGTAATTAATATTGCGAATAATTAGGAAGTTCCGGGTCGAGTCCGATACCGATACCAATAGTATAATCACCTGTTACCTATTACCTTATATGTAGGTTCCGCATCTGACAGGCGCACCCCCAAACGGTGTATTAATGATTAATATGCTACATACACGGGTCATAATCACAGGGTTCACACTACTTAATTGTCAAATTGTTACCTAATGTAGTATTTTAATCAGTAAGAATTTCTAAGATAACAATACGAATACTAAAAATCTGGACTAAAAATAAGGCGTATTCTACAGTTTTCAATTTGTTAGCGGCATGACGTAAAACAGTGAATCCAAGAATTCAACTTTATTTATAACTAATATAGGACAATGCTGTTGATAAAAAAAATACTCCATTCCAGGACCTTTTGTTTTCCAAAAAATTGATATTACCAATAATTGATAAGTTCCAGTTCGACGGGTCCAAACAGAAAGATTTGAAAGCAGAGAAAACTGTGTATATTATAATCGGCATGACTTTATCAGATGTCAATACTAATACTAAAATAAGACTTGCGCATAGTTAAATACTTTAATTCAGTCACGGACCCGCGATATCACGGGTGTGTTCTAGTTTAATTATAATCCTGGTACATTTGATAACTATTTGTCATATTTTCACATTTGAATATAAGGGGAAAAAAAGGCAAAAGGTCAGTCATTAAACAAGAAAAAAACAAGATTCATCTTTAATTATTGGCTTTATTTAAACAATTTTCTAAAAAAAGAAATAAAACAAAAAGCTTAAACTATAATTTCTATATACAATTAACAAAATAAATGCAATTATATCACAAATCTTTCATGCACTTTTTAAACACATGCAATCGTCATTTGAATGACTTTGGAATCTGGTTTGCAGAACACTTCGTTATTGTTTACAGTTTGCTTATGTATGTAACTTATATGGTAAGTCACGAAATGGTCTAAATGGTTTGCATTTTTTTTTACTTTGGCATAGCGGTTAATGATAATCATAAACCTAGTCACAATATACAAATCCTGGCATTACAAATAATTTGAATGAATAGACATACAATAAACAATAAAAAAAATCAGTTCGCTTTGGAATTCCTTTCCATAATGATAATGTGTTCCTGGCCACGTTCTCTTCAAATCTTTTCTATATTTTTAATATCAGCAGCAACAACAGACAGTTTTATTATTCAGACACCGGCATAACTATTTGATATATCAGAGAATTTGTCTGTTAGATCATCAAAAAGGTATCAATAAATGTCTCTAACGTAAAGTTATTGCATTCTATTTTCTCATTCATGAGATGACATTCCATGCCGCTGTTTTAAGCAATACGGTTCTATTTTTCAATATAGAACTGTGTCGAATATTTTTCCGATATGTTTATGTAATCGATACTTTTAATCTCAATATGTTGTTCATTTTTGTCCATTACACTATTTAATACTGCTCTGTCATCTATGTCCAATAAATAACTGAAATTAATATCATCCGTATTAAAATCATATGTATTCTGTTAAGAAGTAAATAGTTGTTTCAAATACATATATAATTTGAAATAACGTCTATATGTATGTTAATATTCAACAATTAGTTCTTGTTCTGAATAGGCATGAAATATTTACCAGTAAACATTAAGCAATTAGTAATCAATCAATTATTTTAACATGAATAAACCTATCCAGAGATAAGTATAACATTCGAAAATCATCATACCAAGTCTGAACATTTTCATAAATAAAAATGATTAATCTATCAACTACATGATATCAATAAAATGTTTTTCAATTGTTTGATCATATCCCACATAATCTCACTTATATGAGCATATTAAAAAAAAGGTATATGTAATATCAAGAATAACGATATTTACATGAATATATTGGATCCTAACATCAAACTATAACTCGCTTATGGTGTTGTCACTGGCGGGGTCTAGACTGTCTTGAAATATACAGTACAGTCTTGCTAATGCGACTGACAACCAAGTGAAAGGTTTACCTAGCTATAAAACCAGGTTTAATCCACCATTTTCTACATGAGAAAATGCCTGTACCAAGTCAGGAATATAACAGTTGTTATCCTCTCGTTTGATAAGTTTTAGTTTTTGATTTTGCCACTTGATTATGACTTTCCGTTTTGAATTTTTGCCGGAGTTTAGTATTTTTTCAACTTTACTTTTGCCACATTACTAAAGCATAAACATACAATTTTCATCATGTAAATAAAGTCCATATAGTTATGTGTTTTTGGATCATACAAAATAAACAAATAACTGACTTACAAGTAAAACTTGTACAAAAGCTATTAATGAAATAGATCCAATATCACGTGATGCTAAACCTTTGCCTTTACTTTTGTGTGTTGCATCTATAAAAAATAAAGTCTTTAATATATATACGTATAGTTTGGGGCATTTGAATAACAGTACTAAAATATGCTTCTTAAAAAGTAGAGTTTACAGAATTGCAGATATGTACTGTAAATGCATGTAAGGCGCTTTGTTGGGTATTTTTCAGTCATGACGATGGAAAGCCAAATACACATATGTAACAAGACGTCTTAATATCAAGAAGGAGTAAAAAAGGAGCAAACATAAATTTCAGAAAATTGTGTTTATGTACACAAATGAAGAGAATAAGAATTTTGTTTGGTCGTTTGCATAACATAATTATTTACGTAGAAAATTTTCTCTTCACATGTTATTTGTTTTGGTTTGTTTTGTTTTGTATATTTTACCGGCGTTTTGCATTTGCGCCGAATTTTGTGAACAGGTAGGCGAAGTGACGTCCCAATCATTTTTTTAAAACATTTTCTTACCTTTGTACTGCGATAATGGAACTTTTCGATCTGAAATTATATTAAAATATATTTAAAAACTGATCAAAATCACGATTCTTGTTCATAAAATGTTCAGAAGTATAACTACAATAATAAGTAATTCGAGATGTCAATAAAAATGATGTGTTCGATTGATATTGTTCATGATACATGACCATCTCAGCCGTTTGTAGTACACGTGTACTTTCCATGCTATCATACATTATAACATTCTAGTGAGCTATTATTCAGCTTCTTACCGCCAGTGTTTGCTTCTGGGAGAAATTTCCTATTTCTTTTTAAACTTCCATTATCTTCGGAGGAAATAACTGAAATAATAAGGAATGTTATTTATTACCTTTTACAGATAATGTGTTTAAATTCTCTAATGTAATCAACACTTTGATATATTCCTTATTTTCTATAAATCATAAAACTATATTACATCATTTCCTCCATTATAAAAATAGTAAATAATTGATGAGGAACTTTTCTCTGAATTTTGTGCTCATATATATATATGCGTGTATCGTACTATTAAATAAATATTTAGGGTTTTTTCAGAGACAAGTGTCTGTGCATTTCAATGTATCCGAAAATGAAAACAGAGGATAAATCAAAATTTTGATAAGCAAATGTCAATTTAAAAAGATACTGAGTATTCCTTTGAACATATTTTTTCAAATGGTACTTCAATTGTACCATTCTGAAACATTGCAAACATATAATTTTGTTAAAATAATCAAAAAACACTATAACTTTGAATGATACGTCCTGATTTATTCTACAAAAAAAACGTAACAGTATCTTATAGTTCAAGAAATAATTGTATAAATATGATTATGTTATGTTAATGTCCATCGGAAATGGCCCATGAATCTGATCTTGATCGGATTTTCATGGTTCATACGTTAAAATCATATTTTTGTACATGAGTAAATTTTTCGGATAGTAAAAATAACTGGTTAACTATGTTGCGTTTATAGAATGATTGTAAGGTGGTACATGTCCAAAATTACGAATTAAATTTTCACATCATAATGAATATTGGCTGTGTGCCTACATATTCAACCCGCTTCTCTGTTAATGAAACGATCTACTGTAGGTGACTCCTTTATAAGTACTAATATGTATTGGAGAAAAATTAGCATCGCTTAATCCTATTTTGTCGAAGCATTTAAAACACGTTCAATAGTGAAATTCACTCCCAAGTTTGAAATCTTGAAACCGTGTCAAGCAGCTCATTTAAACTGTATGGAAGTCAAAGAACATTTGACTATTATCTAAATGATCCCTGTACTGACCTACTGAGTCGCCTTTGTCACCCTTGTTGCCTTTGAAACCTCTCGGTCCCATAAGACCATTTGTACCAGTATATCCCAGGTATCCGTTTCCTGTTTAAAACGAGTTAGCAAAAATTTATACTTGATTTAACCTTCTAAATCCTATAATTATAACAGATTAACTTGTTAAAGCATTGAAAACATATATGTCGTTTTGTAAATTTTGATGTGTATTTGGCTTTCCGAGTTTTTATGTAACATAACAACATATATAGTAAGATTGTTCAATAAGTATTGTACTAAAATTAGAAATAGTATTTATGAGGTATTATCTTTAGTTCTCCACATAAAAAAAATAACATTCGTTGGTAAAAATTTATTTCAATGCATATATGTATGGTGAGTCTTAAGTTTGATACTATTATATAATAATATTGTAAAATCTAACATATGTACATTTAAATACATGCTACTGGAGCAGATTATGCACTTTTAAAAACACTGAAACATTTTTAAACATTGACAGTATACACTAACATTTCAGAGGCTGATTTAGAGGGCTTACCAGGTCCCCCGGTTTTTTTTGGGAAAAAATGATTGAATACAAAGAAATCATCGAAGCATGACTGGAGCTGGTCCGCTGTTAGGCAGTCAGTGGGCGACCCTTGTTAAAATTTCTGGATCCTCCGCTGTATTTAGGAAAATCACTATCAGAAACTTTAAATGCTTAAACATTGCTAACATTGCTAGTAGATCCTTTAGCGTACTAAATATTGCTAGCAAATTATGTAACATGCTTAATATGTATTGCTAGCTGTTATGGTTAGGACCGTTAGCCTTATGCTAACATTGAAAGATTTACAGTACATACATGTTTCATAAAATATATGGATTAACAACAGATTTTGATAGAAATCAAGTTAAAGGGAAAAAGGAACAGTTGTCATTAAGTTTTTTTTAAATACATGTACAACATTTCATCTATTTAGGGAAAAAGTCATATTCAGTTTGTGGTTGTTGGTTTTCTATTCAGATTTGAACCATGTATAATATGTCACGTGATTTTTAGACCATCTGGTTTATGTAAAACTCTAACTTACCTGGTTCTCCTTTTAATCCATCATCACCTGAAAAACGTTAGTTTAACTTGCAAACACATATTATAGCACACTATATTTGTTATAAAAAATCAAATGTATCAATAGCATGTATCTTGCGTGGTTTTATTTAGATTTTGTTTACGTTTGTAGTTTTTATTTGTCTTTCTTAAAGATCTATATTAGGTGTTTTTTTTTATGAGTTTCTGTATACAAACGTTTTTCAATGATTGTCTATAAAAACACCCCCAGTTTTGGTAGGGTTAGTGTTGTTTAGTCTTTAGTTTTCTATGTAGTGTCTTGTGTACTATTATTTGTTCTTTTTTAGCCATGGCGTTTCAGTTTATTTTCGATCTGAAGTTTCAAAGTTCCTCTGGAATATTTCGTCCCTCTTTTATAATTGTTTAGTTTTGTAGTGTGATGAAATCACAAAACAACACCTATCAAACTTACCAACACCGTGTGTCATACAAAACATTAGGAAATCGAAATGTAATACGCACTGAATGTACACTATTATATATTTCAATACAAAAGCTTAAGCCTGCAAACATATCATAGCCGAAGAATGTTCTAATAATTCAGATAAAAATTTCTAAGATTACAAAATAGACCTACCCTATATTATCTTTACATAAACTTATATAAAAGATTTCATATAAGAACTATATACCTTTATCGCCTTTGTACCCGGTATATCCTAATTGCCCTCGTTGTCCTTTTTCTCCCTTCGTCCCTCTGTCACCTAAATTTAAATTATCAAGTCAGATGATTTTTTTCTTTTTTTTTTAGTTAAAACCGATCATTGACAACACATTTTGTTATTACATTATTTCAGTGCCCTCAAATGCTTTTGTGTAATTTGTTCTGTTTGGTTGCTGTCTCATTGAAGTTTTATCAGCAATGCAATCGTATGTGTGAAAACTTTATGTACATGTACATACAAAGAATCTAAAGACTCATTATTATCTTATTATAACTAACTGTTACTTATAAGATTTGGTATTCCTATGAAATGCGTACGTGGAAATATAAAAAAAAAATATATAAGCTTTCTGTAAAAACATTATGGCTTCAGTCATTGAATATGGCTTTCCTGTAATTGAATTCCTTGGTGATTTGTGAAAATAACGTACAACTGAGAAATTATTTACTTTAAAAGCTCCCAATAATGTAAAGACATGCGGTTTTAACCGATAACAAATTAAATTACAAAACATAAATTAAACAGACGCAATGATGATAAAAAGCTGTGCAATGATACGTAATTAGATGCCATGGAAAGCTTTATAAAAACTAAATTGAAGTGTTGACTTATTAGGAAGCTTTTGTTTGTATTCTTTTTTGGTACAAATGTCATTTTAACCTTATTTATAACAACATCTAATTTATATCAGGATCAATATTTCCAGTTAAATTAGCCAACCTTTCAAATTGCCTTATTTCTACATAAAAGCAAACAAACTAAACTAAATTGTGTTGAATGGTGCTTACACAGACTGTGTACTATCTTGTCATAGAAACCCAAATCGCTTATAGTTAGAATAAAATGTTGAAGTATAGAGGCACGAATCATTGATTGCTTTAGTGATTTGCATCACTAGCAGGAAATTTTTCAACATGATCGCTTTTGACAATCGTTATTGCGTATCAATCGGTTCTAACGTAATATGACGTTTTTGCTAAAAATCGAGGTCTTTTGTTGTATTCTTTACCGTCTGCACAGTTATTAGCGGTGAGTACTTCTACATTCAATTTATTGGAAAGTAAAAATAACAATAAAATGTTCCAAACTGTTAGGTACTCAAATTATGATACCAATAACGACATGTATGGTATATGTTGTTGTTTTTATGTTTTGTAGGTTTTTTGCTGCAATTTTATTTCATTTAAAAATGTTGTGCTGCGTTATTGTTTTGATACTGTTTTAATATTAATATCTTTGTGGATTCACAAAGATAGTTCAATTTATTGAATGTATTTCCAAGTGTTTCAATGTTGGAGGGATTTAAAAAAGAAGAAGAATTTCCGCATGCTTAAAACTGTAAAATAAGGAGTCAAGAATTACAACCAGTTTCCATATTAATTAATAAAGCAGGTGTGAGACTTACAAGTACAGTTTCCACCTGATAAACCATATCCACCAGTTTCGCCCTTTTCACCTTTGGGACCGGAATAACCTTGTGCCCCCTTTAAACCGGGTGGTCCTTGTGGTCCAGGTAATCCATCATTCCCTTTTCGTCCTCTTTTTCCAGGAGGTCCTTCAATTCCTGCTGGTCCAGGAGTACCTTTTGTTAAAATAGATAAAGTCCATTAGGATATTAAAATTTGGACTGTTTTAACAATGATTATTATACCATTTTTTATTAATTTGTGTAGCCTCGTGAGTTCCAGATTAGTAGTAAAATATATGTTCTATTCGTATGATCTCTTATAATTCATGCATATTTAATGAATAGTTAAAGAAATCATTTTATTTACAGACCTGGTGGGCCACTGGCTCCTCTCAGACCTCCCGGTCCAACTGGTCCTATTTCACCTTTCTCACCATGATCACCTTTCAAACCTACAAGATATAGCATCTAGGTTTATGACGAAATTAAGACTTGTTGTAAGCAAACTATCACTGAACTAATATATATTTGTTTAGGGGCCAGCTGAAGGACGCCTCCGGGTGCGGGAATTTCTCGTTACATTGAAGACCTGTTGGTGACCGTCTGCTGTTGTTTTTTCTATGGTCGAGTTGTTTTCTCTTTGATACATTCCCCATTTCCATTCTCAATTTTACATCTGTTAACATATATAAATGTCAAAGGTTCTCGTGCAACCTTTATTCAGCTTTTATCAGTGCCTGTGCATACATGCAGATGGATTAACAATTCGAAGTGTTCTCCTTTAACACGAATATTGTATATGACTTAGAAGAAATAAATGTCTTTTTGGCGTGTCTATTTGTAAAGTATATTGGCGAAAAAACAAAGAAAGGATGTGATATATTTTCTTTGTGATGGTAATTATTGTTTGATCATTAAAAACAATAGACAACGTTTTATCACGTCATTTATCAATGAATTTACTGCTGTAGACTAAGGCAACAAAAACTGCACAGCAGTAAAAATTCCACATTCCACAGACTAGATACAGTCTTCACAGTTTAGGTAATAAAATGTCTTCTAGCCGATTAATTAACAGAAAGTTAGTGAGGACTTTTCGAGGAAACTGTTTTGAACTTTTTTTTTCTAGACTTTGGTTGATTTATAAAGATTAACATAAAGTATAAACATTTGTCTATATATGTTTAATAAGGCCCGATGGTTTACCTCTTTGTGATTGTCTGTTTAGTTGGAATTCCTTTTCATTGACATTTATAACATATCCTTTGATCACAGTTCACTTATTCAAATGACAATATGTTGGTTTTACTAAAAGAACAAAAGGGATATCCAAATATAGAGGTCTGTGGTTTAGGAAAGGATGTGTGGACTATAACAATTCATAACCAAAAAATGTTAAAAAATATATACCATTACTGTTTTTATACGAACAAAAAAAGCAACATTTGTTGGGGCGACTGTCTTACCGAAACAGACACAAGGTTGTTAACAAGAGAACAACGATGAATATGATCCCTTCTAGTCCATATATTTCTGAAACTTTGCCACACAAAAACTTTTTAACAAAAGAAGAAAAATCAAACAAGAAGAAAATATAAATAAAACTAGACTTTATAATTGCGTCAAAAAAGACTCGCCTCTGCCTCCTTTAAATCCAGGAAACCCAAGCAATCCTTGCTGTCCTCTAGATCCCATTTCACCTTTTGATCCTGTTACACCTGGAAACATATAAACATAAAAAGTTTTAATTGTAAACTGGCAAATAATCATTAGTGATTGTAGGTTTTCATACCGACGACGTAGGTCAAAGCTTTCAATTGCGCATTGAATTAATTGTGCATCTTTCGAAGATGGATGCATCAAAGGTCTATTATGCTATTAGATCAGAGTGTTGTCAAAAAAGTTGTCTAACAGAATCATTAGGCTGGAAAACTAATTTCGATAAGTTGCTGTCTCATCGACATGCAATATAGAATAAACAAAAATATGCAAAAATATGCAAACCAATTACATTAACGTCAACACTGATCCAGTATTCATAAGGTATCCTCTTAAATAAAGGCAACAGTTGTATATACCGCTGTTCAAAACTCATAAATCCATGGACAAAAAAACAAAATCGGGGTAACAAACTAAAACCTTATCCCGTGTCATTACATAAAGTTAACTTGTAAACTTCTGTGTTATTTGGTCACTGGTTGATAGTTGTTTCATCGACAAACCTATCAAATCTTCTTCTAATCTGCAGTGACACAATTCTGCTTCCGTAAATCGTGTAACATAAACAATAAGTTCGTGGAGTCTGAAAAGCTTATCTGGCATTATTAAAATATGCAAGTCAAATTTAGATTGTTTTCAAGGTGAATGTTATGGAATATCTGTTTGACCACGATATTTTGTAACTGCCTTAACCACATTCCCGTCCTCTTTTTCTCGAATGTGACTTACCGAATTAGACTAATCACCGTGTTTTTCATGTGGAGAAGGATTTGATTACCCTTCCAAAGCACCTGCGATAGGCGTCAGTTTTTACTGGGGTTCGTGATGCCCAGTATATGTTTTCCTAATTGTCTATTGTAAACTGCTGTCTGTCTTTTGGTTGATTTTTCGTTTTTTTCTGCCATGGCGTTTTCAGTTTATAGTTTATTTTCGACTTATGAGTTTGAATATGGTTTCTTTCATCTCTTTTTTTGTAGTACTTTATCATACTTTCGATTTTATCCGACTAATGATACTACTGAGAAGCTTAATTTCACAAAGAATGTTTTATTCTTATTATGTTTATCTGTTTTTGTAATTTGCAGTACATCTCCCTTTATCGATGTAACCAATCAACAACCACAGGCTCTGTGAAGTTTTATAGCTCACCTAATATAAAGTTGTTTAACCAACTTGGAATCCCTCCAGATTGTAAAAGTGCATAATAATTTAGCAGTTGAAGAATACTTAATATTGTTAATACCCAAAAGAGATAGAAGAACAAGTGAAAAAGCAGTAAAGAGTATGTTGAACTACCGGATGATTATTATTACCATGAAACACAATTGACTTTATTTGAAACTTCCATTCAAAGTATTTGAACTATGGCTGTGAAATTTGTGCTTAACATAATGCACCCGATATCGAAAGGGTTAATATGTATTCGTTTAAACTTATACTTAAGTAAACTGAAACTGCTCAATTCAGCATAGACAACATTTATATGAAATTTGAACTCAATCAAGACAATGACAGCAGAATTTCAAGTGTATTTGTTTTAAGAACTACTGTCATTTAACATGGATGTTGGCTCCATCATCGGCAAAAGGGTGGTAAAGGTACATCGAGGCAAGTTTGAATGACGTAGAAGATGCAGAGGAGATAAATGATAATGAAGATGGGCGGATGACGGACACTAAGTAATGAGCAAGGTTTCCACTGAGTTTTCGGGTAAAAAAAAAAACATTCCATAAATTTAGTGTTCACTGACCTTGTTGACCTGGTGGCCCCGGTGGCCCTGGTGGCCCTGGAGGTCCTGTCTGTGCGCTCGGAACTTGAGCTCTTTTTGATCTTGCATAGTAATTATCTTGTTGATTATAGGTTGCTTCAAGATAAAAAGTCAATTAATTTAAGCTTAATATGTGGAATCTAGACTATTTACTCGCTGTATTTCTCCTGGGAATAAAGTCAATTTGTTTTCCTTTAATGAAGATTAGGTTAGTTAATACCACTGCAGCAGCTTTTGATGAAAAATCAAAATATGTGATATATGTAGTGACTTTAAAGTACTTTAAGGATCATACACTTCTTCACTTACTTATTGGATATTACTTTTAAATATGCAAAAATAGGTTTAATAAAAAAAATGTACATTGGCACTCATACCCCATCTTCTTATATCTAAATAGTATGATGTGGTTGCATACGACACATTAACACACGATTAACTTTACATAACATGTTAACGTATCAATGAAAAACGACAATAATCTGAACTTTGTATAAATTTACTTTCGTAAAACAGAACTTTAATTTAGCATTATGAACCCATTGGCCACATTCTTCCTACTATAAACAGCATTACTTTTTTACAAAAAATATGAAAAGAATACTAATTTGTTCTCACATACCTGTTTGTTTTTTGCATGCATTTGACAAGGCTGCACATTGTTGTAAAAAGCCATAACTCTGAAATTACGAAAAGTATATTAAAAATAATGTAATGTACAGTTTACCTTCGTTTTTAGTCACGTTTATCAATTACTTTGAAATTTATTATTTGATTGAAACCGATTGTAGGATAGACGTAGATCAAATGTGCTTCGTAGTTGTTTTATGTTAATTAGCATGTCTCTGTAATCAAGCGTGACTACGTATTAATTTATCACCCATAGCCAATCGAACGCTTCCTTCGTTATGGGTTTTACTACTTGAGTGAGGAGTTCCAGTTAACCCTTTAGGTTTGTTCCATAGAAAGACAGCACGGAATTATACTCAAGGGTACCATTAAAAATGACAGAAAACAAATCATGAATTATGAAAACTTCAAATGCTATAGTTTGCCAGTAGGATAAATAATCACTTAATCCAAATTAAACAAATAACTCCTACATTTATGAACTAATGTGGAGACAAACTTTTAATCATACTTTGAAAATTAGCAATGCGAATTGTATAAAGCTAAGAAAAAGATTTTTTTGGTATGTGTGTCAGTGAGACAACTCTCCATCCAAAGTCACAATGTGTAAACATAAACCAGTATAGGTCAAAGTATGCATATTTGATCATTTATCAGTTATCTAAGATGGCATTCATGGTGGTATATGGTTTCTGTAGTTTTTGTTATTCAATACACTTTTTTTTTAAAGAGTGAGTTTCTTTGTTCTGCTACAGAAACACGAAAACCGATGAATCGAATGCAAGTTTTAGACAGTTGTTTGCTGTAACAGAGATCATCGTCCTGAACATGCATAAAATTTTGACATCCAACAATCACCAGTTTAAGACAGAACTTGTTTTAAAGCCAGATTTACACTTAGATAGATCAAATTTATGGATAATTAATGGCCTAAATAATAAGTTCATAAGTTTATGTGACCAGTATTCTAAGTTCGCATTTCCCACATGATTGTTGATTTGATTCGATTATTCCTTTTACATATAGTAAACTTGTTATTTTCAAAAATTTATTAGAAATCACCAATTAAATAAAATTATGGAAATGATACATGTGTTGATAATTAGACAATCATTCTTCTATGACCAATTGGCAACAATTTTTTTAAATGAATTATTCAGACCTCCATCTAGTTTTGAATTTCTGACATTTCAATCACGAAGGTATGCACATTATATCATATCTAAAACACTATACTCTTTCAAAATTGCTCAATATGTTATTTTTAAATTCAATAAATGAATAACAGCATTTTTCATTAATAATCTGTTTCATAACGATAAATGCTCTTTTTAATCGTTTGTAGCGTTGTTTGTTTGATGTTTATGAACCTTCGTTGTCGTTTTTATTTATTTATTGTTAAATAGTTCTATCTACACGTTATGGGCTGTTTGTTTCTTCTATTGTCCTATCTAATTGTTTTTGTGTTCTTCATAAGTATTCCATTTCATCAACTCCCAAGGACATCATTTTCAATACAATATTTTAGAATAGACTCGTCGATATGGATCATTACTGCAGGTTAATTAAGCGGAACATTCATCCATTTTTAATACTAGAATGAAATTGTAAACTTCTCTGAAGATTCTGGGAAACGTGATTGAAATATATTTCATACATTTGAGCGTCATTCCAAAGTATGTATGTACTCTTACTTATTAAAGAAGACTGTCAAATGCAGTCTGATCTTTCTAGAAGAGTTGAACTGACTGTTTACTTTCTGTCAGCTTTTTTAATAAACAGGTTTATATATAATGGTAACCTGAATAATTGTCGGTATATTCCACTGATCTACGATGGCTCTTGTAGAAAATCGGATACGGAGAGGGATTGAGTTATTCAAGTTAATATATTGATGCAATCACAATTTTGTTTTTCTTTTTACGTTTTGTTTTGTTCTGTTAATCATATTAGTAGTATATGGTCGTTAATAATCAAGGCATGGACTAAAGAATAGTAAAGAAAAAGACATTGTAACAGGCCTGGGTTATAAAACGATGAATAAGACTTTATACAAGGCCTGGACTATAGAAGAATAAAGAAGAAGACATTGTAACATGCCTGGGTTATAAAACGACGAAGAAGACTTTATACAAGGCCTGGACTATAGAAGAGTAAAGAAGAAGACATTGTAACAGGCCTGGGTTATAAAACGACGAATACGACTTTAAACATGGCATTGACTATAGAATAGTAAAGAAGAAGACATTGTAACAGGCCTGGGTTATAAAACGACGAAGAAGACTTTATACAAGGCCTGGACTATAGAAGAATAAAGAAGAAGACATTGTAACAGGCCTGGGTTATAAAACGACGAATAAGACTTTATACATGGCATTGACTATAGAATAGCAAAGAAGAAGACATTGTAACAGGCCTGGGTTATATAACGACGAATACGACTTTAAACACGGCATTGACTATAGAATAGTAAAGAAGAAGACATTGTAACATGCCTGGGTTATAAAACGACGAAGAAGACTTTATACAAGGCCTGGACTATAGAAGAATAAAGAAGAAGACATTGTCACAGGCCTGGGTTATAAAACGACGAAGAAGACTTTATACAAGGTCTGGCCTATAGAATAGTAAAGAAGAAGACATTGTAACAGGCCTGGGTTATAAAACGACGAATAAGACTTTATACAAGGCCTGGACTATAGAAGAATAAAGAAGAAGACATTGTAACATGCCTGGGTTATAAAACGACGAAGAAGACTTTATACAAGGCCTGGACTATAGAAGAATAAAGAAGAAGACATTGTAACAGGCCTGGGTTATAAAACGACGAAGAAGACTTTATACAAGGCCTGGACTATAGAAGAATAAAGAAGAAGACATTGTAACAGGCCTGGGTTATAAAACGACGAAGAAGACTTTATACAAGGCCTGGACTATAGAAGAATAAAGAAGAAGACATTGTAACAGGCCTGGGTTATAAAACGACGAAGAAGACTTTATACAAGGCCTGGACTATAGAAGAATAAAGAAGAAGACATTGTAACAGGCCTGGGTTATAAAACGACGAAGAAGACTTTATACAAGGTCTGGACTATAGAAGAATAAAGAAGACGACATTGTAACATGCCTGGGTTATAAAACGACGAAGAAGACTTTATACAAGGCCTGGACTATAGAAGAATAAAGAAGAAGACATTGTAACAGGCCTGGGTTATAAAACGACGAATACGACTTTATACATGGCATTGACTATAGAAGAATAAAGAAGAAGACATTGTAACAGGCCTGGGTTATAAAACGACGAAGAAGACTTTATACAAGGTCTGGCCTATAGAAGAATAAAGAAGAAGATATTATTACATGCAAAGACTACAGAATGACAAAGAAAAAAATTAATTAAAGGCCAGAACTATAGAATGATGAAGAGGAAGACATTATTGCAGACTAGGGCTATAAAATGACGAAGACGATGACGAAGACATTATAGGCATGGACTATAGTGTACTAAACAAGAAGACATTATAAGGGGACAAGATTATAGAATGACGAAGAAGAAAACTTTTAAAAAAGGCAGGACTATAGAACGTCAAAGAAGTACACATTATAACAGGCAAAGACTATAGAATGACAAAAAAGGAGACATATGTATAGGCATACTAACAAACATAACTATCATATAAAACAAAAACGTTCTACTGGGTCAGGAAAACAAAATTGAGAAGGAATATTTGATAAAATTATCAAAAATGAATCTTAATATACCAACCCATCAACTTCTTTGAAAACAAATGACCTCACACATCCAATATAACAAAAAAACTAATAACCAAAACTACTAACTGTGATTCAACAGAGCTGCGTCAAAAGAAGATGTGATGAATGGTTGTCCGAAATCCTTTACAACAACAAAGTTGTTAAAAGAATTCTTGACCATTAGTGTCCATTCTAATGTCACGAATGAAGAATAGGTAACATTATAGAAAAAAGAAGCTTCATTATTGGGTGTAATTTTAATAAATGAAGTCCATTATCTCAGTGTAGAGCCTTTTATTCTATCAAAACTACATTAACTAGATTACAAAAAAACAATCCCGACTTTATTCAAAGAAGGTAAGTCTATGCATCGTCATGTGAGATAATGTGTGCTACTTTGGTATTTGCTATTGACTCTGTATCGTCAATTAGGTGGATAAAAGCAAGATTATTTTTCTCTCCGTAAATAATTTACGTAAAACCTATATGACGAAAGTTCTATAATTACGTCGCTACAAAATAGACACGTTAACTGAGTTACATAAAGTTTCCAATAACTAACGGTTAATTAAATTTCTCCTGAGACTTATTCTACTGTGGTCTAGTTAATCATTTGAAGGCCGGACAATTTCTTTTTAGATCCTTATTAAATATTAATCGATATTTTTACACCCATTCTTCATTAAATTAATGACAAAAATGATTGCGTTGATTATGATAGATCCTTGTGGCCGGGTAGAGAGAGAACGGCTAAAAAATGATGGATTTAATTTTGGCGCAAAACGGGGCAATTATATTCTTTTGTAAGTTATAGCTACAATTGAAGGCTTGCAACATTTATCATCATTATGACTTCTTTTCAGACTTCCACAAACAGTTAATTATCAATGAAAATTCAATAAAACATTTCCTTTCTTCCTGGAAATTGAATTTCCCAAAACAAGTTATCTTAATTATTGCTTTGCTTGTCTCTGTAACAGTACATTTTAATGTCACACCTTCAAAGATATCTACGTAACACATCAGAGACAAGGCTTGGCTTTCAACAGAAATACTGACCAAATTAGGGGAAATATTTGACACCTTTAACACTGTACAGAAGTTTGTTTAAAAAAACATGAGCTAAACAATTTCATTCGGAATAAATGTAACATAGCTATAGTGATGTCAAACAAGTGATAGAAAATCGTGTTTATTGAATCAGTAAAACTCGAGGAATAAAATCAGAAAATTATTTGTTCTGGATTTAGATTGCAATCTAATTCCAAGTTTTACACATTGTATCATGTAGTGTCTTCTAGTTGTATTGATTTCTTTGTTTGAAAAAGATTTTAAAGACGAAGGAGGTTTTCATTTCATATGAATATATGCTCTCACAATATAAAAAAAAAATACCTGAAAAGACAAAGAGTTAATTGTTTTAATGTGTTGTATCATTGGAATACCCTTTATTTTCCTATCCTATTTTTTAAAATCTTTACTTTACACAGTTCAAAATGTATGCTATTGACGGCAACCGTATTCTTATAAATAATTTCAATAGTAACTTCATGCCCGTAAAACATGGCAAATTTCTGTTACTTTTTATAGATTGGATCAAACTAGAAGTTACTACAATCAATCGATCAATGAACCATGGTGTAAAAAATACAAAACTCCATAATAATTTCATTAACCATGTAAAAAGTATATAAATTATTTAATTGTAATTGAAACAAGGTCGGGAATCCCTGAAACAAAGTTGACTGTAGGTGCTGTGTATATCCCATCTTAGTGTTTAATGCTTTTTAAATAACTTTAGTTGTCTCAGAACGCAATTTAACAGAAAAGTAAGATAGCATATTGGACTAGGCACGAAAAATATCTATGAAATTTCACACACAATTTAATTGGAAACTATCTAATATAGTCATTGGGAAAAATTGAAGTTTGACTCATAAGTCTTCTATATTTTCACTCTATATATCTTTATTCTCATAAACCAGAATCCATGGTACAGATATATTATAAACATAAACATTAATAATATAACATATAGTCAGAACTAATACAAATATATGAACTACAACTGGAAAACTATTTCCAGCTATATGTATACAATATAAAAACACCTTATGCATGTATACAATATTATATAAATGTTATAAAACAATGTGTCCCCTAAGAGTCCAGCTGTTTATTAATCAGTCTGATAAATTTGCGCAAATGATTCAACATACTGATGTTTCTAGTATTCATCAAATCACGCAATTTCAATATGCTTGGTCTATTTAGATAATATGGTTTCAATTTTTTTTCTCTTTCATGATTAAATTTCGAACATTGAAAAATATAGTGGAATTCATCCCCAATATCTCCTGAATTACATAGTTTACAATTTCGATTGTCTTAATACGTAAAACCTGTTGTCAGATATATAGTTAGAAAGATTTTAGACATACATTTGTATCTCTATGGAATATAAATACAGTATATGTACTACATTGTAGGAAAATACAAAATTTCTTTGTATGAGCTTTAGAAAAAGGACGAAAAGCGAGTACAAATACATTTTATACTCCGACAATGTACATATGTTGTTTTTATTATGAACTTTACTCCCAACACTTAAGTTATTAAAATATAAATGGTGGTTTCTAATGTTTTAAGGCAAAGAAATCGACATACTAGTAGTGTAAACGCCGATCGCGAGGTGGGTCCAAACATGAACTGGTACGGAAAAAGAATTATCCACATTACCGCTTGCTCAACATAAAAGTGGGGTAACACGAGACTATATTTGAACAATTATAAATAAAGCTAAAATATATTTGTGTACCTGGTATTTGTACAATACAAGGCTGATTGCAGGATAAATATCGTTTGGATGTATAAACAAACTGTTCTAAGACGTAAATCACGGCTGAATGACAAAAGATTATAGCCAGAGCTTAATCTTAAAAGTAATTGCTGTTCAATATTTAAAGCAATATTGTTTTGCAATCACCCATTGATTACAAATGCATCTAAAATATTTGATTGATATTTGAATCTTAAATATCTCCTGCGAAGTTAATATTTCTTTTTGTTCTAACTCGTATTTGATTTATGAATATGTTTAAAATGGTAAAACGAGACTTATTTTTCAGTTTAACTTTGAAGTATGGTTAATTTAGTTTATAGACAATTAGTTACTCAAAACAGTAATTGACTCATTTCAGATTTTATCATTAATATGGCAATTATATAATTAAATGAAAGAAATACTCTCTATATAATGCGTCTGAAATCGAGTAAAGTGACCTTTAAACATTCGTCGCAGACATTTTTAAGGAGCGTGAACAATGTTTAAGAGGCTGTGCCTATAAGCATAGAGCTTCAGGTGGGAAGTGAAAAAAGTTTCTCAAACATGTATTTTTATGATATAACAAATCAATTAAGATTATTTGTATAAATGTATTTCAAATCTTAAAAAAAAGCATTTAAAACTGAATCTATTTTTTTGCACATTCCATGTTTGTACAGTACGAAGCCCAATGCTTATTGGCATGGCCTCTCAAGGGCATACGATACAGTTTTGATCCTGTATTTACAAGTTCATGAAAATTTGCATATAGGCTATTTTTTACCTGATTAAATCAAATATGTAATAAAAAATATACCTTCATGTGCTACATTTTGAGTAAAATGAGGTCGAAATTTTGTATATTTGCTTAAATTTCAGATTTGTGGACGTAATTTCTTTTTCGAAAGAAAGTATAACTTTTTTGTTATAAAAGATAAACACAAAGTGTTTTTGTTTAAATAATCGGCAATTTCTGTATTTTATAAGTATTCTAAAAAGTATGCAATTTTTTTATTCAGAAATGACTTATATTTATCAAATGTTCATGAATTGAGGAAAACACGTCATTTTTTACTGCATGTTTATCAAAATTAAAAAAAATCCTCTATTTACAGTTTTATAAAATTTGGGTCACATAATCTCCCTGCAAAATGAAACAAATTACCGTTTTGAAAAATAGGGGTCCATGAACTCGTTTTCAAATTAAATCAGTTTGAATGATAAAAATCAGTCGAAAAATGCATCTTTTCCCGATATGTCACAGTTTGACGTCGCGTAATAACATTTTACGTTAGCAACGTCATTACCTCCCCTGTAACTGTATCGTATGCCCTTAATAACTTTACAAGTTAATTAAGAAATAATTCTTTCATGCCATGCTCTATGCTCATTTTAACATGGGTAGGCATTATATTTGTTAATATCTTAATACCGAGCGTCAGCGAGGTATTAAATGTTTACAAATATAACGCCTAGCCATGTTAAAATGAGCATACAGCATGGCATGATAGAATTATTTCGATTCTAATAGGAATATTTTGAAATTTGTTCTTCGAAGCGGACCCATAGTAGACGCTCGAAACGTCGCCATTTTGATTGATGAACAAAAACGTAATAGAAAAATCAACAGTTTATTAATAAAAAAAAAAACAGAAAAATTGTAACTTACTTTTATAATGTTTTTATTTAATTTTCTAGCGAGCAACACCAACAAAAATGTCCATTTGTATTTCTGATGTTGTTTAAAAATTCATCTGACGTTGCAATTTCAATTGTGACGTCAATCACGTGCAGCCCATGTTCTATTCGAATTAGAACATGGCTTTGTACCCAAAGCTAAAGAAGCACGTCATATTAGAATGCAGAATTAGCAACACGTATTTAGTATCAGTGTTACATGTATAGTATTTCACCAACAATGAAATGTTATTTGGCGATGATTTTTTTCCATAACCAGTATTGGACCTATCTTATCAACTTTCCATCTATAAATCTACCCATGTATAGTCACAGAAATAATACATGTTCTTTAATTAAAGAGACAACCATGTGTACGTCGATACTTAAATAAACGACCGCTGATTCTTTCAATTCTTAGATATATTTTCACGAAATGTACTTTGCAATTTCAAATAGTAAACCTTGAAAAAAAAGCTACTTTAAACAAAGAAATTGATTAATTTTCCTCAATTTATCGGTTTACATTAAGCTAGACGTATATAGTCTAAATCCTTAAGGGATAGTCACAGAACAATAGCACGTCAGTTAATAAGACTTTAATGGATTCGGCTTAATAAACAAATTTGAAAACGAGATTGTTTTTTGTCGCGATAGTGGAATAAGAAGGATTGAAAGAAACCTGGTGTGTCTTTGGCTTATCTGTTGAATGGTATAACACTAGTTTTTTTGGGGCCCTTTATAGTTGTGTTGAAGACCGTACCTTGACCTATCACGGTTTACTTTTATAATGTGTGACTTGGATGGAGAGTTGTCTCATAGCACTCATACCACATCTTACTATATATCTACTAAAGATTGTTGTCTCATTGACATTTAACCCCGCATCTATTTAAATACGAATCTGATATTACCATATACTATCGTTATGTAACAATTCAACAGAACATGTAAAAGGAAAACATATAATGTGTTTATTAATTATTAGTATTTCGTTAGGTTTTTTTTAAATTCTAAAGAAACTCCTCATATTCAGAAAACCTGCCAGTACGCAGACAGAACCATACACGTAAAGTACTTTTATAAACTATAAAACTGTTTTATTGCCGGTACAATAAAACGAACACAAAAGTCAGAAACAGAGATATAAAGTAAGGTTGCAGTGATCTTGGCAGACTGATTAAGAAATCAATAAAGAAAACTAATACAATAATTTAAACGTTCCTTTAGCACGTGATGAAGGCTTACGTGATATAGATACAATGGATAAGCGTTGATTCTTGAAAAAGAAACCATGAGCCCGCAGGGCGAATGGTTTGTTTTTCATGAATCAACGTTTATCCATTGTATCTATAACTTAAACTATTGTGATAATGTCTTTTCAAAATTAAAGCCTATTCTCAATTAAAAGGTATTGTAAGTGAGTTTAAATAACCATGTGATCGTGACAAACGATGCATTACAATAAATTATATATTACAATTTTAAATGGTTAAAGTCATAAGAAACCTCAAATCAAAAAAAATAATGCATATGTTTTTTATAACTCAATGGATAGTTTTCATTATAAAACTTATGTACATATACTTTTTTCTGAAGAAAATTCTTTAATTTATTCATATTTAGAAGAACTTTACTTTATTTTAATTGCTTGCTTCCAGCAACCAATTCCCCCGACATATTTTTCGTATGCAAAGTGACCTCAGTGTGACCCATCTCGTAAAAATCCGGTGATCACAATACGCATGGATGTCCTTAAAATAAACTATTATCTGAATTCACATGTTAAAAACGTGCTCTCTTTCCATGCTTTTTTGTTTATTTTTTGTCGATTGTTGACAAACAGGTGACCATCGTTAAACTTCGGCTTCAAAACACGAACTTTAATTACCTGCCATATTTTCACAACAACACTGACCGATTGAAAAAAAATTGACGATTATACGAAATTTACACGAAAAAAATGATAAATTCGTGCACAGAAGACTAAGTTTATGATGTTTGTATGCATTGGTTTAAGAATTGGAAGAACATAATTTTTCACCGGTCACTCGTTTCTTATGACTTTAAAACAATACACATACATGTTTTACACAACACGTCTGCCCACAAAGATTTTCATTTATCCGGCATCTGTACATTACATGTTTTGACAACATGAGACAAATTTGATCTTATTTCTAATAAAATTGAGAATGAAAATGGGGACTGTGTCAAAGCCGGGAACAACAACTTGACAAAAAACATATATATAGCATATATATTAAGCATGTATCCGTAATTTCTAACAAGATGTCTTATTCTAGACACATCACGATTTTCTAGGATAAGAATTTGCAAATAAACAGATAAAATCATACTATATTGATTTATAAACCAAAAATGGACACTTATAATGTAAACATTTTCGTTTGAACAATGATCCGATAATAAACGACCAAACTCGCTTTTATTAAACAAAATATCAACAATAACTTAAAAAACAAGAAACAAAACTGAAAAACTAGAGAATAGGGACATCAACAAAAAAACTCCAGGATTCGAACATAAGCCGTCAAGTTCTAACTCATTGAGCATAACCATGAAACCTCGCGGCTACAAACTCATACTATATTATTGTATATATAAAGGTACAGTTCATGTGTGTCCGTTGTACCGATGTATATCAAATATGCATTTATATATATAAATTAGACAATTAAATCGTAACCAATTGGTAGCGGAGAGGTTAAGTCGATACGTTGATGTAAGTGACACTTAAGAGAATTCATGGATGGGTTCGACTCCCAGTGCAGGCATATAGAAATTACAAAAATGAAAGGTAAGTTTTTAAAATAATTTCATTACTGAACAGAAATCAGTAAATTGGCCAATTCAACCTTAATGTAATTAGGCACACAAAGGAAACAAAAGAATATAAAACGGTGAGTCCATTTCAGCGACGGAATAAGGAGCGTTGATTCTAGAAAAAGAATCCACGGTAAATGAATAGGCTGACGTCACCACAATGGTTTAAATGGATGTAATGACGTGAAAGCGTTGTACTGGTTCTATCAAAGATTTGTAATAATATCAGGTTTTACTGTAAACCTACGCAGATTTCTTCACAGTTTAATTAAAGAGTATGTATCATAATTTAGTGCTTTAACGATGAGAAGCTTTAAAAGCAAAACCTTAAAATTAGGTTTTTGTTACGAGAATAAAACAACAAAACGGCATGTAAAACGCAAAACGTCACAACGCTCAAATGAAATATTTTCAATCGGAAGTATATCATTTATTTTGAACAATACTACACAGCGTTATGAAAATTCTGATTTAAGTTTAGAAAGAAAAAAAAATACAATATTTTATAAAATTACGTGCATATGTAAAATTGGTACTTTTTCAGCAATTTTGAGTGAAAGACCTGACGATTTATCATGTTCCGTTATGAATCTGTCATTAAATTTATATTTACTAAAATTTAACGCATTATTGATACTTTCTTTAATGAATTTTAAAGGCAATGAAACGCCAACATTTTTGTGTTCTCAAAACGTACTTTTTGAATGTACTAAATATGTAACTACAGGAATGGTTTAATGTTTGGTGAGTGGTTGAATTATGGCATGTAAAATAACTTCTAACAGATATAAAAATATATACGGATAAGTTATGAGCAAACAAGTTTTCTTATTTAGTTGAAATAAATATATTTTAACCTTAAAACAAAAACATTTTACAGACAAATAAAAAGAAAGTTATAAACCACGTCGTCAGTAAACGGTCGATAAAACATTTACATTCCCTCTAATACATTTCTAGGAATATCATTGGTTAAACGCAAACACGTGGATTCCCTGTATATTTAATATGGGGTTAGTGGGCTAGTTTTATTTAACATATAGTTATAGTATTCCCTTTGCAAAAACAACATGATCCTAAACGTTTCGCCCAAACAACAGACGAAGAAATTGATGATGAACGACGGAAAATATCTAAATGCATAAAACATATTAAAGCTAACAGAGATTATTATTGGCATTTGTTTTTGAATAGACCAATGTGAGTAGGTTCTTACTATTGAAGACTTGACCAATTTAATAGGCCAGTAGTCTAAATGACATTTGTTAATCGTAGTAAGACAAATCCGTTACAGAATGTGCTAGTGACCTTATACGGTACATATCTACTGACCCAATATACTAAGGTCACGTGCACACTGTGTAACTAATAGTATTGACCTATTCAAAAGGTTGTAATTGTGTTATATCAGAAGTCTATAACTTGTAAATCTAATGACATATATCTCAAGTACCTTCGAGTTAACCTTATTAATATTAAAACAGTATTCACATAAAGCTATCATGTATTTGACATCTTCATAGTCGTTAAACAGGATTGTCTTGGTTCAGTAATTTAAACTTATTCTCTCTCGTTATTTAACTCTTAATGTAAGAAAGGCATTTGAATAGCGATAATTTACATGATTGAGTATTTTACCAATTCTGTTAAATTTTATTGAAACTTGAACAGAATGTAATGATTTTTATTGTTTGTTTTCCTCTGCAATGTTGCATTAGAGCCATAGCGTGACAGTAAATTTCCTTTCCCATAAAGTTTAAAGAAACCATAAAAAACCTACACAAATGTCCCAGGCATTACCGATATAAACGAAGATTAAGGCATACAGATAAGTGAATCAATACCATCAAACATGCTAAATGTGTCTTTACCTATTGCAATATAAAGTAATCTAGAAACATTAATGAAACTTTAAGAATTTTTCTTAAAAACACTTTATAATTACATAATATGCATCATTAGAACACCATTGACCTTCAGTGAGACCGTTTCAGCAGTATATTTTATGCTGTACAATAACTGAAATATAACACTTTTGCGTAATTTCACTAAAAAAAAAATCATCTGTGTCCTTTGTTTGATATGCACATAGACCAAGATGAGCGACACCGGCTCTTTAGAGCCTCTAAGGCGAATTTGTTACAGAAAAACTGGTTTTAGTTTTAGGTTTTAGTTTAAAACTGGTTTTGATTGGTTTTGGTTTGGGTTTCTAAACTGGTTTTGGTTGAGATATATTTTAACAAATGTAAAGTTTATCTAAAAAACATTATGTCATAACTACTTGGGCATAGTCGAGTTCAAACTGCGTTGGTCTCTTCTGTACATCTCCAGAATTTCTTTTGGTGAAGAATAAAAAAAATGAATTTGGACCTCTTCTGAAGATATTCTACAGAAGATCAATAAAATATAAATTTTGTTATGTTCGATGACATGAAACTGAGACAAGTGCCTGTGAAAATGACTGATCAAAAACTATCTTAGTTAATCCATATTTTTTCAAGTAACCGAAGTGATTATTTTTGTATAAAGCAAAGATATCAGAAAGTTCTCAAAATCATTTTTCCCTGATGGTACTAGAAGAAAATATTCTAGCCTAACTATTATTTCTTATACAAAAAATAGATGGTCAAAACCTTTGCACTACGACTTTTGAAAGTCTTTTATTGTATATGAATGTATATGTAAGGATATGACGTACAGCAGACGCTTCAGTCAGGGGGAACAATATTTATTTCAGTACCACTTGCAGCTAGCTTTGAACAAACTTCTAATAATTGCAAATATTTTTAGTTGCATGCGTTGAGTCTATTGTCTTAATGTTAGTTGGTCGGTTTCGTTTCTTTTTGTAACTACTGTTTCACTTTTAGGGAAGATTGAGTGCTTTGTACATGTTTAAACCTGCCAATTCTGTATATATGTGCCTGTCCAAAGTCAGGAGCCTGTGAGTCAGTGGTTGTCGTTTGTTACTGTGTTCGTTCACTTTATTTTGTACATTAATTGGGCTTTTAGTTTTCTCCTTTGAATGATTTTACATTTGTGATTTCTGATTATGTTATAGCCGACTATGTGGTATGAGCTTTGCTTATTGTTGAGGGCTGTATGGTGACCTATGCTGTGTCATTTGGTCTCTTTACAAACTTGTCTCCTTGTTCACTTTATTTTGTAAATTAATTGGGCTTTTAGTTTTCTCCTTTGAATGATTTTACATTTGTGATTTCTGATTATGTTATAGCCGACTATGTGGTATGAGCTTTGCTTATTGTTGAGGGCTGTATGGTGACCTATGCTGTGTCATTTGGTCTCTTTACAAACTTGTCTCCTTGGCAATCATACCACATCTTCGTTATAAAATCAACCCCTGCCATATCCTTTATGAACCTGTTTAGTGGTTGTCGTTGGTTCATGTCTCAACTCATATTTGATATTTTGTAAATTGTTTTGTTTTGTATTGTTAGGCCGTTAGATTTTTCATTTGAATGTTTCTTTTTCATGGCCTTTTATAGACGACTTTTAAAAACAGTATCTGGTTTTGTCATTGTTGAAGGCCTTAAGGTTGCCTATAATTGCTTACATCCACTTCATAGTTGGTTAGTTGCCTCATTAGCAATAATATCACATCTCTTGATTCTTACATTATATACCTGAATTTTAATCTCGTGTTTTCCTGAACATGCATGAAATATTTGTCACTGGGCGTTAAAAATTAACATCAATTTAAACTTGTGTTAAATAATCCTTGACACTGCAGAGAGAAATGCGTATTTTTGCTTAGAATTTAGACATAAAAAATTAAAAAAAACTCTTATTTATTATTGGTAAGATACTAACAGACACACCCATGCAGTCAATTTATAACAATCTCTGTTAAAAAGAGATGTGCACACTGTATACCAATATCAATGAATTATCAATGGTGGTTCACCATACCTAATCACAATTAAGGCCGTGTTCACATTGACCTAAATTCGGTGTTGTGTTAGTGTAACTCACACGTAAACTAAACACAATTGCGTTCCCATTGATAAAACTCAATGTTTACATGTAGTTTAAATCATGTTTTATCTACACACAGTCGATAGTCAATGTAGGCCTTGTTTAGGTTAAGTGTACACAAAACTAGGCATTTAGGACATAAGTTTTACCGTGTATATATTTAAGGAGGAAACTAATTTTGAGTAAAATTGATGTTTTTGATAATTATTAGTAAAGTTCTTTACAGAAATTGTTGTCTAAATTTTACAGATTTAAAAAAATTAAAAAAATTACGTACTTCATAAACCCTGATCAAGACTCAAAGCAAAATCATTACCGAACCCGTAAGGCAGCAACCAACTGATTTTTGAGGGGGGAGGGGCTTTTATAGTTGAGTATAAAACAGAAAGGCGTGGGGGTGGTGAGGTATGGATTTTATTTTGGAAACAAAAAATGTATCCAGTTTTTGGCCCTGAAATTTTTTTTGTTTGTTTCACCCTCAGCCATGTCAGCTGCCACTAATATATAATGATAAAATTGATTTCGACTTGTCACCAAAATTTGTCCTGAAAAATTCAATAGCCCACACCCCCTTCCCCCCCCCCTGGCTCCCTCCCCAAAAAATGAAGTAAATAGTTGCTGCCTAATTCATTTGAAAAGGTCTTCCCGAATCGACTTGACGAACACAGAAATATTCGCCACTGGTCTTTATTCAAACAACGATTCACGCATAAATGCATGACTAACAAAAGTGTGAGGTAAATGATATGTTTGTCTAGTATCTCAGATCCGTTAAAAAACACTTAAAAATAAATAAAAAAAAGTTACCCTATTCCTTTACCCAATACTCCTTGGAGAAGAAATACCATTTGAAACAAACAGAAAAGATAAAAATGTAGTGATCCCTAATACATGTATATCTCAATTCTTTTTTTCGGCTGTAAGCGTGCTGCTGAAGCTAACATTTTCTAATACGTAATTGAGACATCTCTAGTATATTCAAACTACTGCATATTATAAAAATGGCTTTCCTAAAGTAGCAACCACTTAACTTAAAAAAAGGGGGAGGGTTATTATTGTTTTTATCTGAGTCAGATTTTTTTCGTGCGTACGTTTTTATTCCCTTTTTTTTCGATGCTGGTGATCAAATACTTTTTTTCAATATTTAACACTATAATGTATGGGGAAACTGTAGATTCAGAATATTTTTTTTATCATCTGTATGACCATTTTTTTTTTTTTTTTATCAAATTGGGGATTGGAATATTTCCATTTCGACCCCACCCCCCTTTTGAAGTCAAATGGTTGTTTCCTTACCGCTAGAAAAATTGTCCAAAAATGTTGAATACGTAATGAACATTTAAATGACATATAGTTTACAAGTGGGAACAAATCTTATGTACAGGTAGCTATAAAACAAGGTGTATAGATGTGAACAAATGTAATGTGAAACCAGTGTACACTACACTAAACTAATTGTGAACATGTTTACTCTACACGGCGTTTGGTGTGAACACGGCCTAACTTGAACATGGTACCTGTCAAATGTTTCAGTGTTCATACCAATTCGAGAATGGAGCCAATTTTTTTTTTATTTCACAATGAGTTGTGCTTATCTTATGCAACAACATATTATATACCAAAAATCACTGACTTCGAAATGACGACTTAATCACAAATTTTAACAATTCTAACAATTTCATAAGCTTTTGTTCTCAAAAGGTTAATTCAATTCATTTCAGTTATGAGTTCTAGTAATGCTTTATACCCATTTTTTATCTGATTTTTATCTCATGCATAAAGTTAATCGTCATCTCAGTATTCAAGTTCCAATTTACAACAAATACAAAAATTAACAATTTAAAACTTTTTGTAATTGCCAATTATTACAAGAAGGTAACTGCCAGACTGAAAAATAGCAATAACAGTTACAAATAAATGACCAAACAAATACATGTAGTGTTCAGAATTAACATTAATTATCTATAAAAAAACTATGTGAAGTTAAAAAAACACCAAACACCAAATTGTGATACTAGTACATTGTATTAAAAATCTACTAAAAAGATCGATTTGACCATAGAATCTGCAAAATAAATTTCACGACCACTACACTGCATCAACATTGCCGCCATTGTAAACCCTAAACCGAAACCACAAACCACCCTTGGACATGGTTTGAATAGTTTCTGGAACCAGTTTGAGTTTGAGAGTAACAAACGGCAAACCAGTTTAGGTTCGAAACTAGTTTCAAACTGGTTCTCATTAACAAATGGAAAGTTTAACAAACTAAAACTGGTTTTGCACTAACAAATACGCCTCTAGTTTTAGTTCTTGAATGTTCAGGACGAGTTAGCAACACTGTGCATGGTAATTATTATACATGATTCAATATTTTACTACCACTGGGTCGGTGGACTATATAAGTCTCTGTGGTGTCATCTGCCTAGAAAGACCAAAGATTTTTTTTTTATATAACTAATTGGTACTGTTTTGACCGGTTTGGTGATCGAACTATTATTTTATATTAACGTATCTAAATTAAAAAAGCAGTGGTAACAATTGTGTTTAGATATAGAAAGGGTTTAAAAACTAACTTGTCATAAATCTGAATTCCATGTTTCTAATTGACAAATGAAACCAGGAAGAGTTTATTGACGCCAAACCTCAAATGACTGTACGTCAAATTTATGTTTACTGACGTTTAATCTTCATATAAAATTATTCTGTACAAATATGAAATACGCTTTTTTACAATTTTTATAAAAGGCGACACGAGGAATTAGATGAATCCTAGGATGGAGATTAAATATGAGCATTTTATTTTGAAAGATTTAAACATGGTATTTATTTGTGTGTCGTGACTGGTTGAAATTATCCAAAAACATGAACGATACGCCGTATAAGATTTTTGGGGTGAGAGGTTTCAAGCATCTCTGCATATTAAATTTTCAAAATTTCAACAAACGTAAGGCACCTTTAATAATCGAACATTGCCTTGTGTTCAAATGTGCATTTGTTTATTAAAGGAAGACTATTTTGTTTGACAAAGGAATGGTCACATAAGAGTACTTGTGATGGTAATATAAATACAATATAAAAATAAGACGATGTAGTATGATTGCCAATGAGAAAATTGTCCACAGGAGACCAAATGACATAGAATTCTACTACTATGTGGTACAGATGTATTTTCGTCACAATCATAACCAAGTATTTTATTGCAATCTAGCGGATGATAATCTGCAAGGCTTTCGACCTGACTGTTCTTCGGTGTAAATATCGATATTGCTGAAAGCTTATTTTATTCTCATGAGTTCAATTATTTGATAGCTGGTTGGCGATTAATCACACAAATGCGACAAACTTTAAGTAGTAGCAAGTGGAAAATAAAACTTTACAACTTTTACTGACGTTGCATAGCACCACACGAGAAATTGTTTAAATATTTTAGCAAAATCGATATTTACCAATCATATCATTTTATTTATTTTTCTATTATTTCAACATAAATGGTATGTTTTAATTGGCAGTATTTCATCAAATGTATCATACAAGTTTTCCGTTTATTCCCTCTAAAATTGCAATTTTATTCAAAGCATGCATTTAATGGTGCAAATATTCAACCGACAATATTAATGAATCGTCAACTGAATGCCCCTCAACGTTATAAATTTAGATATTGAAGATAATAAAACAAATAAAAGGAACAATTTTGTATTTAAAAATTCAGTGATATGTAGGATATTTTATGTATAATCGATAACAAAAAGAGATCCAAATTAATTTTCTATTTGCCATAATGCATAGTAAATAATTTATGATTTCCTGATATTGGCACTAGATGTTCTAACACAATTTCCGTTTCTTTACAATATTAGTCTTCAGTTTCAGAAGAAATGTCATTTCAGGATGACGATTGACTAAGGCACAAGAGAGTGATATCTTCTAACACCGACATATTAATAATATATAAAGATAATTACAAATAGCCTACGAGAACCCTCGTACAAAGAGCAATATATAAACCATTGCCAGCATAAATATTAAATCTAAGAAATACCATGAAAAGCTCTATTGAATTGTCTTTTACTCATTTCATCTGCCAATTAGCGTCAAGTAAAAAAAATAGACTTCAATTGTATAGAGCAACAATAAATATGAAAAAAAACCACAGCTGACCAATACCAACTACAGGCACCTACGAAAACATAGACGTACGAACAACAACGACGTATGGCCCAGATAAGCTGACTTGGTACATATACATTACGGTGTCAAACCAATTTTACTTGCACGGAAACCTCCATGTTATGTTAACCTAGCTTAATACTCTCGATTACAATTTGACTTTAAATTGCCTGTTATCATAATGTATGAAGAGAGGTTCATTTTACAGTGTTTTTTTTTAAATTTCAGCTATAAGTTACGACAGTCAAAACGTATTAGGTAACGTTAACTGAGAAAGGAAACTTCATTTAGATGTTGGAAATATAATGTGAATTATGTCGCTAGATATAGGAAAAAGATGTGGTATGATCGCCAATAAGACAACTATCCACTTGAAACCAAATAGCAATTATACTATGTCTTTGTACGACCCTTCACAATGAGCAACACAAATCGTATGGTTAGCTGAATAACGATTGAAATAACAAAGTCTTAGATAAATAAAATGTAAATAGTTATCAAAGGTACAAGGATTATAATTTAGTACGCCAGACGTGCGTTTCGTCTACATAAGACTCATCAATGACGCTCATTTCAAAATGGTTATAAAGCCAAACAAGTACAAAGTTGAAGAGCATTGAAGATCCAAAATTCTAAAAAGTTGTGCAAAATACGGCTAAGGTAATTTATGCCTGGTATAAGAAAATCCTTAGTTTTTCGAAAAGTTCAAAGTTTTGTAACAGGAAATTTATTAAAATGACCACATTATTGATATTCATGTCAACACCGAAGTGTTGACTACTGGGCTGGTGATACCCTTGGGGACGAAACGTCTACCAGCAGTGGCATCGACCCAGTGGTGTAAATAGATATCAAAGATACCAGGATTATAATTAGTACGTGCGTTTCGTCTACATAAGACTCATCAGTGACGCTCATATCAAAACATTTATTAAGCCAAACAAGAACAAAGTTAATGAGCATTGCGGATCCAAAATTCCAAAACGTTTTTCCAAATACGGCTAAGGTAATCTATGCCTGGGATTAAAAAAAATCCTTAGTTTTTCGAAACCAACGGCTTGAAGTTGTCTCCCTTATGAAGACATAAATTTTATTTTTACAATGGAGAGCTAGCAGAAAGAGCAGATTTACATGTGCATAATGGGAGTAATCAAAGTATCCTTGAAGTGCGATAATTATGTTCAAGGAATTACAGTACATAATTTGATTATCGAATGTGTATAAAATCCTCAATGCTCTTCGACTTTGTACTTGTTTGGCTTTAGAACTATTTTGATAAAAGCGTCACTGATGAGTCTTATGTAGACGAAACGCGCGTCTGGCGTTCTAAATTATAATCCTGGTACTTTTGATAACTATATACAGTATTTGTACAAATTGACTCTAACATAATTTGGTCACATAGTCCTTTAATGTAGGTGGCAATATTTCTCTAATAAAATATTTTAAGTTTCAGTAATACATGTTCCTTACATCAGCTTTACTATGTATTAAATACGTATCTACACCCCCGGTTGTATTTACTAGAATTGATTTTTTTTCTGAACAACGTCAATAATTAAAATAAAGGATAACATGCTAAATATGACTAAATCATATTAAAAAACACCGCAAATTAAAAAAAATACACTATATGGAATAATTGTGATATACACTTTAAGACGAATAATGTTGAATTAATTGAACTAAGATGATTTCGTCTGTCACAGACTATAACACAAATATTTCTAATTTATCGTTGCCACAATTTCAACTTTTTCTTCGTTCTTGACACGTCATCGAATTGGGCTAGTCATTACAGACTTGAATGGAAAAAAAAAATTATTTTTTTGTTTTCTAGTAAAGTCGACGTTTCACTATTTTTTGCATTGTTCATGTATCTGTGGTTTTTTGTGTAATGGTTTAGACCAGTTATGTTTCGTAAAGGCATGCTGATCTACTCTGATGTATAATTTTAGTTACTTTTTTGATAATCTATAAATACAAACCGCAGAATACTCCGAAAAAATAATATTTGGAAACCCTAAACAATAAACAAGACCACACAGAAGGTTGTATAGAAATGCTAGTTTGGACAATGATGATATCTACCATTTAAAGATTCATGCAATTTGAGGGGTGCTGCATGATAAATTCGATACTATCAAACAAAGACTTTTGCATCGGTTTTTGGATTTCTAAAATTTTCCCAGAAAACTAATTGCATAATCAATCAAGTCGTTGATTCATTCTATTTTTTGTCTTAAATATGAATTTAGTATTTACAAATGGAAATTAATCACTCAAATGAAATATAAAACCGAGGAAGTAATTGATGTGAATGATATTTCTACTATTTACTGAATAAAAACTTAATATCAATTCAAACAACTCTTTCTGATAAACTAATTATACTTGTAAGAATTAACTTCAAGTATTCAAAATGTGATTTTCGAGCTAGAGTCAAAAAGACAGCAGCCAATCAATACAAATGTTTCCACTTGTACTTAAATATGTCATATTGTTACTGTGGATAAAAACAGATTTTGGCACTCAACTAGTTACCGCTATGAACTTTTCAGCTTAATAAATTTGGTATACAAATAGGCAACCAAACATTGGTAATAATTATGAATATATCTTAATGGGTTAATGTGTTGAGCTGTGACTATGTAGCAGTGAAAAGTGGAAACGAAATCTTCTTGAAGCAACAGATGCAGGACTATATGATAAACGAACACTGCTTATGTGAAGAGATAATCGTTACATGTCGTTTGTTGTCAGAGTGCAAACTGATTGTGTCCAGTGAAAGAATTCTAAAGTCTGATTATGTTCGTCGAAAAAGTGTCACAAAGACTGATTGTGTCCGTTGAAAGACTTCTAAAGTATGAATGGGTTCGTCGAAAGAATTCTTCATTTATGTTAAGAACAACTATGGTTGCTCATATTAATAATGTGTTGTTTTGACAGTTAATATAAAACTATTCTTCTAAGAAGAAAAAGAGGGAGTCGTCGAAGTTACACTGTAAATATGATATGTTATATTCTTATTTTAATTCCAGGGTGGTCAAGAATAACAGAAAAAGTACAGTCTTGTAGTTAAAACATATATACCCATATCATTTTGTTAATGACTATCCCATTTTCACTTTTTCCCGATAGAACATTTGCAACAGAAAAACTGTTTAGTTTATGATAGATTAATCAATAGAAAAACAACAAACACGAAATTAAATTCTTATTCCTATGATTTACTTTGCTTTAACACCAACAATGGAATTTCCATCATATTACAAAAATTAAAATGGAAATGGAAAAAAAATATCTGACAGATTCACTTAATTTGATGGTATTGAAGAGTTTATACGCTGACTAAAACTGTATCAAAGACGACAGAACTTAAATTAAAGACTGCATTACAAATTAAGCTTCATGTTAACACGCAATGTCATAACTCAACAACGGTCCTAAGCAAGGCAGTAAAACTAAATGAGGTTGTTTGTGTAATTAAGTTCCAAGTCGTGCACAGATTCTGCTTTTATTATGTAAAGGAGTGTTGAGCACTATATATCTTAAAGTATACTTGGTAACAAGAGTGCAATGTTTAAATGTCAATGTTCTGCATGGTTTTTTTTTAAACTGCGCAATACAATATAAAATTAGTCGAAGAGTACATATTGGCTTTAAAATATATATTTCACTGAATTCCTTTTCACAGTCTTTCGTTTTGTTGGATTTAAATACGCTTAGTACTATGTATTGTTGTACTGTCATGTAAAGCCAGGGATACAAAGCAGTCGTCTACTACACGACCAATGATTACCTACATTGAAGTGTCATAGACTTGTAACCTTTAAAGGCGCGATTGTAATTAATTAAATTTCCCGTATATTTAGTTATTATTTATTCATTTTCATTTGCTGATTAGATTTAAGTTTCATATTAAAAAAAAACACCCAGAAATTAAAACAGAACATCATTGTCTGTTTCATGAGGTGGTTGAGTGAGAATATGACAGTTGTTGTCCATTCGTTAGAGGTGGCTGAGTGAGAATATGACAGTTGTTGTCCATTCTTTAGAGGTGGTTGAGCATTTGGTTTTGCCTTTTGATTAGGGATTTTCCACTTCAAATTATCCTCGGAGTCTAGTACTTTTGTGATTTTATTATTTATAAATGTGAAATAACATTTTCAAATAGCTTGTAATAGTTTTATATATTATTTTGGGACACACCTGACTGTTGTTTGCATTAAATAACCTGACAATATTCCAGTCCACCAAACATATACTAGTATCAGAAGATACATGCAGTATTGAGATGATTACTGATTACGAAAAGGAATGAAATAGAAATATATAAAAATAGGCGCTGAATGTTGAATGTCGTACTTTGACCTATAACGGTTAACATTAATTTACAAATTGTGACTTGGATGGAGAGTTGTCTCATTAGCACTCATACCATATCTTCTTATATCTAGATACAACCACTAAGAGAGATGCTTACTTTGCATATATGTTAAAGACTTGATCAATAATGAAACATATTCATTCAAATTTTATCATACCCAACGACTTCACCTTAAACATTAAAACATGGCTTAGTACAAGGAACTTTCGAAAATCGAAAGATGTATTCATCAATGAATAGAGAAAAGTACTTAGATATGAAATATTTATCGTACGAAGATAAAAGTGTTTAATTTTATTGATGCGCTACATTCCTGAATAATTGAAAAAAGGTGATAGTACCATTCATTGTCAAATATTCTTTCATTCCTAGTGCGTATCTCATAATTTACATGAAAGATCCATATATGAAGAGTACCATATCTAAAATTGACAATTAAGAAAAACACAATTGTTAATATGATGACAAATCAAACACTAATGTTTTTTTTAATTTATGTTTTAAAAAAGAAAAGAAAAAAAAGCACTTACCAATTTTGAAAAAGAACTGTGCGTACCACGTTTTTCTCGTTGTAAAAGTTCAGCAGTGATATTATATTTTCCATCAGAAACTGTTTTTATTCCACTATGTTCGCTAATTTCTGTCTGTCTACTAAACAACAAATATAAACAGAAAGTACATAGACTTATATTTATTACTAAAAATGTATAAATTATTTTTAAATGTAATTTAAGATTATGCTCCGATTTTGATACTTCCATTTTCCGAAGCACTATATGGTTACATATACAAGCTGTGTTACATAAATTACTTCCCACAAATAAACCGAGTTATCAGTATAGATCCAGAACTTTTAATATTTTATAAAAGCTTCGACTATATTCAGCTACGATCCAGACAAATAACTGCCGCTTTAATAAGAAAATATAAAAAAAGTAATTCCTAAAACACGTGGTGATAACATTATTAGGTCTATCGATCACAAGCATACACCGGAGCTAAAGATTTTCTGGAATAGAGGTAAATAGCGTGAGAAACGGAATCTTTCCCATATTTGTTCTTCAGGAGAGATATTGACTTCTACGGGGACTTTTGTGTGTAATAAATGGAATATAATTGAAAATCTTGTTCAGCCAAGCACACTCTAGACCAATGAGATCGTTCATACGTAGTAATTAGGCGTAACGTTTCCAATGTATTCTGTCAGCAAGTTGTCGGATATGTCAATTTATAGTAAAAAAGTAGTATTTTTTCGATCTTAGTTTCGATTCTATTCCAGTGAGAATGTAATCTTTGTAACAGTGATTACTTTCTGTAAGGGAAATGGAGAAACGTTTTTCCTTAGACTTTATTCGGCGTTATTAAATGATTAATTTAGCAATCAATGATATAGGTTATAATTTTCATTTATCAATTAATCCAAACAATCTATGTTATGGTGTATTTAACAGGAATCAGATTCTTAATTCATTCTGTAGACAAATTATCCTAATTTTTGACTAATATTAATTCGAAATGAATGGATATTTTTTTATGACAAGGTTGTGTCTAATATCTTTAGGAAATTAGATCGAATAAATTAGCACAGATATATTCAAATTAAAGAACACTAAGAATATTTGTTGATACAAAAGTAAAGCTCGCTGTACGGCCATTTTCTTCAGTTTATGTTTATATGTTGAGCTTGCAAGTACTGGCGTATGATTTTGGACTTTTTATCCGTTCATACCACATTCAAGTTGTTTGTATTTTTCTTCTCCTTTATTCTTTTTGGAACATTTTATATTATTAATATAGCGGAGACAATGCCTACTTAACTCTCGAGCAGAATTTTCAGTAGCCTTACACTATTATCACTTTTAAATCATATCCATAGAAATGTATGGGAGGTAAGATAAAATTATTTATGGGAAGAGTTAAAGAGCGTATGAAGAAAAATCACCAATCGTCAATACTTATTTGGTAAAGCAAAAGATGGAAACCTGCCGAATGTGTGTGGACTACCGTCAAATAAACCAGATGACAAAAACGAAAGTTATCCATTGCCTTGCATTAAGAAATTACTGAAAAACGATATTATGACATTTTGAGTTACCTGCTTCCTGGCTACGTAACAGCGTCTGATGGAGGATTGTTTAGCGTGATACCAGCATAAGATTTGTTGCATCTTTATTGGTTATATTATAAGTTATATAGTTCGAAGCTCGATTATCAATATGGAATTAACTGACCTCATATATATCGTATTTGGTCACTAGCACACTATGTAACACATTTATCTTTGCGACTATCTTTAATAGTGATATCTAGTGTAGATAAGTGATAAAAAACGATCCAGTGTGTTCCTTCAAAGGACTTAAATATTAAATTTTTATATGGTCTAAATACTCATATGAGCCGCGGGCTATTATGAGTTTATCTAATAAGTAATAGAGTATACTCTCAAATGGTCCGACCATAATATGAGCATACCAATATGGTCAAGACCATACGCGTATTGTCCAAATGTTATTATTTTCCTGAACTTGTACAGGGCATTCCAAAAGGTACCACTACTTTTCATTGTTATCGCGTTTCGCAACAACTCTACAACTAAACGTAAAGTGACAGCCAAAACAGAGACAATTGTGTTGCAGCCTGATAGTTGAAATGACGTTATGCAGTGTTTGACTTTTGTGTTGTTTATGTTGCCTAAAATGGCTGCTATGTAAATGCATTTGATTCTATGCTCTCATTTCTCTTCACAATAATGGTTCAAGTATATCTGATGTAGGATGTTCCTAAACTATGACATCTGAACTCAAATCGGGTTCGCTGTGTTCCCAAGAAAACACATGAGATTTAATTTGTATATTCAGCTTGTCGAAAAGAAATTATTTTCGGCGACGCTTGGTGTGGTATCTTGATAAACCGAAAAATTCCTACGACGAAACTTTTATACCAAAAAGCATTTTTTTTATTAAAGAGGATTGTGCAGAACGCAGCAAATTCGGATTTTCACAAACGATATAACGACAAAGTATTGTGATTAGGCGATAGAAAGTTACAATACAAAATTATTCCATATAGATGTTACCTGGCCTGTTATACTTTATTAGCATGCGGACGTGTAGAATTATTACATGACCTATTTAAATTAGTGGAGATATGATCGAAAGAGTCAAGTAGCGTTTATATGTCTAATGGTTTTTAGTTTGTAAAGTTAGCTTCATTTTTCCGTAATATAAATATATCTTATTTAGATACGCCTCAGATGACGATTGTTACATTCAACCAACGCGGTAATTGTTGACTCAAGACTGTCCACCTTCTGTCTGTCCACCCATTTCTAATATCCTTTTATTTGATCCAACTATACATGAAATATTCAAAACTGAACTGAACTGACAGATCCACTATGTTGAACATGATATAATTCGTAAAAGAGAAGCGGAAGATACCAAAGGGATATACAAAATCATTTCGACCTTTCCTGAGCACCTGATATCAGTTTCTTTTATGTAGACTAAGTGTGTCGTAAGACTGTAAATTGTTTTCTTGTAATTTTTTTTTGTAATTATGCTATGATTTTGTACTGCAGTCACTCTCACCCTTTGACTTATCAGTGATGATTATTGCTTTAATATCTTAATTCTATTTTTTCTGCAATGAATCACTTAAGCGTAATCATATCCGGTACATTTTAATAGTTTCGTGTTTTCGTTTCAATTGAAAGATAAACATCAGAATGTGTATGTTTATGTTTTTTAGTCTGTTATTCAATTATTTTTTAAATAACTGATGCTGATATTGTATGGTCGTTTTTCTTTGTACGTTTTGTTACTGGGTCGATCCAGACTAAATGTTGCAAAGTTAATGCATGTTTATAAAAACAAATGGCTAACTAGTATATATAAAAAGAAAACTAGCTCAACTTGTCACATTTTTCATGGTCTGACCAAAGTCGAGAATCTCATTCAGTGGTTGTCTTGCGTTATACCCTTATGATTTTGATGCACTTTGGTGTTAAATAAAGACAACAGTAGTATACCCTGTCATTCATGAAGTCTGTTAAACACCCTCTTGGTCTCTGTTTATTAACCTTGTTAGATTATAATGCCCTTTTATTCGTACATACAAACACGTTGTTAAATAATCCTATCAATATATATAGGTCAAATAATCTTCGTTACAAATCTAAACAGTAGCAGCCCAATTTCGGTTGAACTATTATTTACGATGCCATTATCATACAAGATATTCAATATAGGTTGTCAGTATAGCCTATATATCTACAACTCTTAATTGTTCACAAGTCATAATACTAAATATTATTACGAAAATATTGGACATTGGGTTAGATATTGATTTGTGCTTATTAAAGATGGTGATTTAAGACAGTGCCTTTAATGATTTTTAGATTTTCAGGTAATCCGAGTATAGAAGACTTCCGTGAGTTGTTCTATAGCAGGTCTTCAATTATCATGCTTCAATTCATTTATACAGTACTGTTTTTCCTGTGTTATGGATATACATCTTCAATAAAACGGGCATGAATTTTTTCATCAATAAACAAAGATTCAAAAATGTCATGATCATCTCAACTTTCTGAATAGTGAATCAGTAAATTATACAGAATTGTTTTTAGAATTTTCACTTCAGATATTTATTAAAGGGTTTTAATTTTGTTTGTAAAATATAACAAGTTTAACTGAGTAATATGAAATAAATCACGAAACCCATTATATTAGATATTTTTTTTAATGCCTTGCAAAATTTGAGTCTTTTTTTAAGAGTATAAACAAAAAATTAATGCTAAAAAAATTATTTCACACCACTTATATTTACATTTCACTTCGTTATACTTAATTTAGGTGGGAATGGCGGAAATGGTAAATGTTGACGACAAATTAAAATAAAGGCTGAATATTATTTAACAAATAGCTTTTGTAACATGTTTTTTAATTACAACAAATTGCTTAAAATTTTAGAAATTCTCAAAGCGTTGATGGAGCAACAATATTTCTATAAAATTGAATTAGTAAGATAAAATAGCAAAGTCGGTGATTAAGGGAAACCTCTAAAATTTCTTAATAAGGAAATACAGATCTTTGGGATTTACAATTTAACTGAAATGTTTTCATCAAATTATACCCTATAGTTAATGAAAACCTCCATCGGTAAATGAAAAAAATACTTTCTATTTCTGGGATTAGAAATATTTTAATACGATTTTATATTGTATATATAGTTATCTGTACGATCAATGTGCAACTGTATTATGTAACGGTCTAACTTATATAAAATATGAGTAATGTAAACTATGTTTTCCCACGGTAGGCTATATGGTTGGCACAAAATTGTAACCCTACACATTTGAACTACAATATGCAGTTGACAAAGAAAACCTGTTTACAAAATGACAAATAGAAACTAAAATTAAATTAAGGAGATGTGAAATAATAACAAGTGAGATGACTTTCAATTAAATTCCAAAATGACGTTGATTTGATCACCTTTAGTTCAGAATCTAAGGTTTCAGTTCCCTCAGGCAATGTTGAATTTAGATGTTTTACACATTCTAAGCTTTCGTATGTTTAGGCTTGAGCGTTCATGATAAAAGTGAATCCGTAAATCGCTTCGGACGCACCTAATCAATGAAGTGTTGATTTCAGTTTATAATGGTTACTGTATGGTCTTCAACGATCAAGACCCATACCGTATAGCCAGCTATAAAAGATCCAGACGCGATAAAATGTTCAAAAATTCAAATGACAAAAAAATCTCCGTCTTATAAGAGCCCAATTTCCCTAACCTGGGGTAACGTAGTGGTGTAACCGCACAACATTAAGATTTTGGCTTGTTCATCTGAATGGCACAAAGCACAAAAAAAGCTTAAAAAGGAAAAAACCAAATCACCAAACTTCACTCAGCTACTGATAGCTTATTTAAAGTCAATTAAAACTAATAAATGAATCATGTTCCCCAGACTAAAATATCAATCGGTACAAATCCAATAGATTCAGTATCAAGACAGTCCGAGAAAGGCATGACCATTAGCATCGCTTATATATATGTAAATGACAGGAAAAGACAATACACTCATACATTGTACTCCTTTACTTGATTAGAAATGTAAAATTCGGGCAATATCGCCACTATTTATACTATTGGGCATATCGTTGTGGTCAGTTTTGTTTTTGCTTGATTGCCCATAGAGAACTACAGATCTTCGACAGGAACACTGACAATCCTCGTCCTCAGTTAAGATGGTAGGGGAACACACACCTACCACAACATCAGTGTTAATGGGTTAGTGAAACAGTTTAAGACATATCGATAAACTTCATCGTCGAAACGTACATATGGTTGCCAAAGAGAACATTTATGTGCTTAATCTGTGGCAGAAAAAGTTAAAGTTGATATACTTGTCTAGACTTTCAGCTCACCGCGGTATCTAATTTTTTCGCTGATGCAGCATAAAGCAAAGATCAATCAAGCATGAAAAGCCAATACTATCGCACACTACAACAACAGACTCAATCTACCACAGACACCACCCCCCTTGAAAAAAGGCAAACAAAGACCAACACCATGTACGGGTCATAGTTCAATCCATTTGACGTTGCAAAGCCGCGATTAGCAATTTTACGAAGAGCTCAGCAGAGTAATATAGGCCAAAGGAAGATATTTAATTCATTTTTATAAACGACGGGATTTCTTTGGAATGGTTCGTAATGAAAAAAGGTAATGACTTTAATACAAATATCAAGTATTTATAGACAGCAAAAGACTATCGACATTTTCATTTAGTTTAATCATCAGCGATGAGAAAAAACATTTCCGTATAATTTAGAGAATTTAACGTCATTGTATATAATGAAATATATGTAACTCGTCAAATAGAAAGTTATTCCATATATAAACTTGTCGATTTCAAAACGGCGCTCAGACAATTCAATTGTATATTTTACACCATGTTATTCATCGTTCAAATTAAGAGAAACATTTGTTGTAAGGTTCTCAAGATAAGTTGTGAATAAACACATTACTTCCACAAATTACTTCGGACAGCGATGAGACTAAAATCCATTTGATTATTAACACGTACAGATAGTATCAATCCAATAGACAGGAAAATGAAAGAAGTCCTATTCCCAGTTTCAGTAGATTACATCAAATCTGAAATTCCCTTAATATTACATTCAGTCGAGTTTGAAATTACTGTGGTCTATGTTTAATTGTAAAATCTATTTTTTTTAAAGTTTAATCTTCGGTCATTAACAGTACATGATTCAGTTGAAAGGTTGTAGTTGGGTCAATCATCACAAATATGAAAATGCAAGATACTTTACCGGAACGAAGTTATTCAACGCCAATACTTGAAAGAAATTGTAATTAAAATTAGAATTTCATTGTTGATGATAATACAACACATTTGAATGAAGGTATTCAGTATGTGAAGTTTCTTGAAATGGTATGGAAATGTTTTCACGGATTACAGCAAGCCATCGACATAAAAATGGAACAAGACAAGTTGATTTTATAAAACGGGTTACAGCAACCTACAGCTGGTCTTACAATAAGTTAAGTTCCTCTGAATTATTTAAGTCAAGAAAAAGTAAAAGATCGGCCAGAAATACCGATAACCTTTAATGAAAGAATGTGAAAACGTATACCATAACAATAAATGAAAAGATTCTAGACCTGTTATATACCCGGTATATGAACATGTGGCTGCGTAATAAAAAGAGGGTGGATCAGAATATAGTATGTGAAAGATAAAGGTAAAAGTACAGGCAAAACAGAAACCTTATTAAAGAATAATAGAATTAATTAATATGAGATCATAGATAAATATTTTTATAAGTTGTTTTGGTTTTGGACTATCTGTCAGTAGCTGTGAGTATTCTCAGATCTGAATTTTTTTGTGGTTAGGGATGAGGGATGGGTTTATACACTGCCACGTCCTGTTTGTGTTCTAGTTAGAGGTTTTTTCTTAGTGCTAATTTGATGAGTTAAGCCTTGACACTTTTAGTGTTCACCATGAGATAAAACTGTATCATTTTCATGATCTGTGATCGGTGCTTTATGCATGGTCGACCTGTGAGTTTGAATGTACTCTTAGTATATGTATCCTTTGCCTCTGGTCTAAAGATATTGCGTATAAAATGAAATTATCTTCAAATTCTTTGATAAAGATACATTAATATCTTACGCTTTTGACAACAAACAACAAACATAACATGTTTTTAATTCCAATTTTTTTTAAAAATTACAAGTTGGGCTACAAAAATCCTAAACAAATGAAATTTACTAATTATAATAGCAATAATATTTGAATCTTACAATGTTTTTAAAAATCAAGATCGCCAATGTGTTGAAAAACAACAACAAATATGTGCGGTTTTTCGCAAACATTGTAAATACAATAGTCAATTCAAAATACTGCAGCACATACTGTCAGCTACCAATATGTACTTAAAATATACACTCAGCCGAGACAGAACCTTTATAAAATATGATTGTCCTTTTTTGCGTATTTCTCATTGAAATAAAAAAAAACCAAAAAAACTATTGCATAAAGACCTGTTCGTGCTGAGAATGTGACATCCTACATCGGACGTGACATTGTATTTATGCATCCTGTACAGCCAAACGGATAGTCATCAAGATGGAATTTATTACGGGACGTCCAAACTTTCTAGTGACGTAGTCAAATCTCATTCAACAACTCTTAAAATATGTTGCTACTGCTGTTTTAACTACTTAAGAGTATATCAAGTTGTCATTTTTTGGTTGAAAGTTAATCGTGATTTGAATCAGAGAAGACCTATAGTCAGTAATTGTAACTAGTGTATAATCAAAATTGTCGTTCAAGCTGACAACAAAAACGCAAGAATTATAAAGCATGAATGCAAGTACACGTTTTTACCTGAAAATTATATAATTTGTGTTGTATTGATATCAAAATATTGGTAATAAATTCTGACACTAATTACTTGTGTGTTTAAAAGATAACATGCACAGATTATTTTACTTGAATTAATTGCACAGAATCAGCAGTCTCCACAATTTAACCCTGCTTAAGCTGTGATTTATTGCTTTTAGATACAATTAACAATATAATTTAGTTGGGTTTTATTACAATGGTTTCAGATTTGCTCAACTAGGACAAATAAAATAAACGGGAATCAATCTTTAGTTACTTCTTGCATTGATTTAATCAATTACCACGTTGCACCTACATTTATAAATTGATTCGCTATTCTCTTTGACATGACTGTTCTGTACGTCTGTCGTAAGCATGATTGTCGGTATAAGTAGGACTGTAGCATTAACACGTAAAAGTGTCATGGGATAATTTGAAATAAAGAGTATGTTGGAAATGGGCTAAAGTTAAAAGCAGTCTGGATTCTATGAAGATTTCATGAATATCCAAAATTTAAAAATGAACTGTTATTGTGGTTCATATTAGATCAATTAAAAATCAGCTCTCTTGTTTGTATGTACATTGAACGACTAATATATGTGACGTATAAAATTTTCTGACGTCTTACACGCAAATCAATGAATGTGTTTGTAGTTTTTTTGTGTTCTGTAAAATTTTTCCTTTTAAAATTGGTACTCGATGATGACTGCTGTACCCATATTTTGACTATTTTATTTATTGTGTCTGTTTAGTTAACGCATCATTGTAAATATAACGGAATTTGATGTGACTGTCATCAAAATGAGAGGGTTAGCGCTATAAAACCAGATTTAATCCACCATCTTCTACATTCGAAAATGCCTGTACCGAGTTAGGAAAATGACAGTTCTTGTCCATTCGTTTTTATTGTGTTTTGTTATTTGAATTTGCCATGTGATTAAGGACTTTCCGAAATGATTTTCCTCTGAGTTCGGTATTTTTGTGATTTTACTTTTTTTTTGGTTATTTCCAGAATTTGATTAGCAAATAATATCATGAGGTGACAGTAAGTTTCATCATTTTCCTGGTAAATATTTGGATCTAAACTGAGTCTTGGCAAAACTCGGATTCATTAAAAAATCAGGAATAAATCTGATATATATTAAAGAAAAAGTAAAATAACAAAACTTTCGTATTCCGAGGAAAATCCAAATCGGAAAGTCCCTATAAGCCAAATGGCAAAATCAAAAGCTTGAACAAATCAAACAAATTGATAACAACTGTGATATTCCTGACACATTTTTTTCATATAGAAATAGGCTATTTGCAATGCCCGAAATTGCCCCTATAATTCGAAATCCCTTTTTAGTTGTCTCCCTTAAGAGCGACATTAATTTTTATTTACAATGGAGAGCTAGTAGAAAGAGAAAATTTACCTGTGTGTAATGTGAGTGATCTTCAAGGTCTTTTTAATAGTTTTTTTTTTTATCTAGGGTCAGCTGGACTAGATGCCTACCTGATTATCTTCTCTTGAAGGTATACATCTGTCAAATATATCTTCTCCTTTTTTGGTGTTAGAATATCGTCAAAACATTAGAAACAGGGTTTTGCTTAGCCCCAATTTTGTTCTGAAACTGTAATGATACCAACTTTTAGGACTTTAATCGAATTTTCAAGTACACAAATATTGTATTTGTTAATCACAATTTACATAATTATGATTATATTCATTTTTTTTCAATTATGGAATAGGAAATGAAATGTTGGTAATAACGGATAAACTTTTCCGTATATTTCGTGTTACAAGAAATGAACAATACCAACGTTCTTGGTGAACTGTCTTCATTTAGTCTTGGTAACAATGCTAGCTTTCATGTCGGGTAATGAAAAGATACGACTTTAAATACATTAAAATTTTCCAACTTCCTTATCTAATTCAGAAAATTTCTCTTTTACCTCAATTAGTTAAACAAATCTGTATATATTTGAATGGTCTTTTCATTTATAAAAATCAAAATTTGAAATTTGGTTTTATTTTGAAAATAATTCTATATTTAATTTCCGTTACTTTGTTGCTGCAAAATCAGTTATCCCAATGAATTATGGAAGTTTCTACGAAAAGTAGAATTAATGAAAATAAAAACAGCCACAATTAATAGCAATTTTACAAACTGTCTGATTTGAGTTCATGATGATGTTTTCTAAAGTTTACTGAAGTTACTAGTTGTCTTTTGGAAGATTCATAGTCATTTTGCAATGAAAAGATAGTTCCAAAATATGAAGTGGCTGTTGTATGTTCCAGTTTGTTTTTATCAAGTGAGAGTCGATTCACGACAAGTTAAGATGACTCTTCTTCCAAAAAAGTCAGACAAGCCACCAAACCTAACACAGCTTCTACATTATATATAATTGTTAGACAAGGGAGAAAATGAAGGTAAAATACAACAACTAACGCCTCATAAAAATCAGTTTAGGACAAGTTAAACTTATGCCCTTTTCATGAATGTGACCTACCGAATTAAAATATTTCCCGGTTTGTAATAACATACGCATCACGACGGGTGCTATATATGGAGCAGGATATGCTTACCCTCTCGGAGCAACTGAGATCACTCCACATTTTTGGTGGGGTTCGTGTTGCTTAGTCTTTAGTTTTCTTTGTTGCGTCTTCTGTACTATTATTTGTCTCTTTTTTTTTTTCTTTTTTTTTTAGCCTTGGCGTTGTCAGTTAATCACCCCTAGTTTTTGGTGGGGTTCGTGTTGTTTATTCTTTGGTTTTCTATGTTGTGTCATTTGTACTAATGTTTGTCTGTTTGTCTTTTTCATTTTTAGCCATGGCGTTGTCAGTTTGTTTAAAATATATGAGTTTGACTGTCCCTCTGGTATCTTTCGCCCCTCTTTTAGATACATAATACAGAGCAAATAAGAGCGGAAGCCTAGGAGGACATATAACGACAGACCACCTTAACAAAATAAGCAACAGAGACCATACTCACAGCAATCTAGCTATGGATTATAACCTAACTCATCCTTGCAGGACTTTTCAATAAACGAAAGTTCACCTGAAGGTACCGAATATTTCGCACCAATACCTAGCTGCCATAACTTGCTTCGAAATACTACGTATCAACTTCTCAAATAATACATGGTGGTCTTTGAAGTATCGGTTCGTGGTACTGACATTGTTTATCCTCCTGATTACGTGTTGAAGTGTTCTTTCTATTTTTCTTTGTATATTTTCAACCGTTAATGCTTAGTTTTAAATTGTTAATGACCATGATTTGGCTCGGCATTTATTCGTCTCGTCATTGTGTTATTGTTCTATGGTATTTTTTTTGGTAGTTTTTCTTAACACCATATTTCGCGTTATAACCTATTTTGTCTGTTTGTTTTGATCAGATGTTCCTCACATATTCCTGTCTATATAAATGAATATTATGCGATTGTCATACAAGTAAGTGTTTAAGCTGGCTGTAAAACGAGGTAACATCCACCATTTTCTACACACAAAAATGTCTGTTCCAAGTAAGGAATTTGCCCGTTGTTTTCCACATGTTTAATTATGGCATGTGTTAAAGGACTTTTCGTCTCGAATGTTCCTTTGATTTCTTTTTTTGTTTGTAAAGTTACTTTTTACAGATATCTTTATCATGTGTATATCTTGGACACCCCTAATTAAACAAAATTTCCGAAGAATACCACTACTAATTAGGTAGTTTCACATCTTATAAAACAATCTCACTAACTAATAATTCATTGGTAAAGCAAAAAACTGAAATATGCGAATGTGTGTGGACTATTGTCAACTAAATAAGAAGACAAAAAAGACAGTTATCCATTGCTTTGCATTACATAATTACTGGAGTTCAATCGTTTGCCATTCGGAGTTTCCGGCTACATACCAGTGTTTGATGGATTGTTTAGCGGGATACAACCATAAGATCTACTGCATCTTCATTGGTGATATTATTAGTTACATATATAGTTTCTGTATACTAAATTTATATTAGCGACTATCTTAACGTGTGGTACTAGACTGTGGCTTATTAAAGTGATTAAGATGTGATGGAGGGTTTTAACGACGTTGACTGGCTATACAGCCCTTTCACGGTGGGAAGTGATTAAATCTTCAATACTTAGTATTAAGAATCTGCTCCCGTCATTCTATACAAAACATATGCTCACAATAACTTTTTTTAGCTTGAAATGTGATTTATTAATTTATTTGACGCTTCATCATCGATTTATTCATCTGTTGAAACTTTAAAGATTTTACCTCAACAGTGTTGTTTTTCATAGAGACCACTGCTTACCTTGTATTAAAATAAGTACATCCTACTAACCTGATATGAAATATACACAGTCTCCACGTGGATACTTTTAACTAATCATATTCCTAGAAATGTATAGAAGATATGATAAAATTATATATGAGGAAGATTTTAAAGGCGTATGAAGAATTTATAACTGGTATTTAAGAGGATTTTAGATGCTAGTCTCAAACTCTCAACACAGAAATTAAAGCTCTTCAAACACAAAGTAATGTATGAAGGACAGTGGCGGTTCCGGGGGTTGGACCCCCCCTTTTTTTTGGCCAATCAATGCATTTGACTGGGAGCATATAGTTGGAACCCCCCCCCCCCCCTTTTTTTTTAAATGGCTGGATCCGCCCCTGAAGGACATATACACAAGTAGGTTTCAATTTTGATTTTAAAGGATGACAGCTTAATGCTTTTCTCATTTCTATTTTTACAATTAGATAAGTGAAATATTTCTAATCAAGATATACCTGTGCAGTCAAGATAGTCAATGTCTTTATATTACACATTTTTCTCTTTTTGTTATCGAATGTAAAAATACATATATATTCCTATTATTTACATCTGGCTGTGTTCGAAATTTTAGGGAGCTTATTAGCTGCTATTGGTTCCACCATAGTGCCTAATGAACCAGTGTAGGATTAAATAGTAAACATTACTTGTTTGACCTGTTATACTTGTTTACCATAGCAATTATTTCGATTACCATTACATTTAATTAGGATACCTACATATTTATATTCTGAAGATTTATCAGATCGATATTTTTACACTTACGGTTCTAGTTTCTTGTTTTTGTTTTGTAAAACGTAGCTTTTGTTGTTAAATTAAATGTGCGTTGTCAGTTATCATAGCAGACTTATTTAAGATATATTGTCGTCTGGAAACATTTGACAACTTACTATAGAAGACACTTCCGTTGAAGAATAATTATCCATTTTTTCAGAATTCACCATCAATATCATTTATAAAAGCCAAAATATAGACAGGATCAAATAATCTCCATATTTCAATTATCATATTTCAAAACAAAATTCGAGTGCTATCTTTGGAGTTTGCAGGCCGATTGAGTTTAAATATCTTGTTGTAAAATTATGTAACTAATTGTTTTACCAACTTGTACGTTGTGTATATTGATATATGTTTTAGAATGAGGAACGGCATACTAATCGAATACGATACGTGTAAATTTTAAACTCACTGAACTATAGCAAAGAAAGTTAAAATCTGGAAAATAAATGGGGGGGGGGGGGGAATTATGGGTCCTCAATGCTTTTCAATTTTGTACTTGTTTGGCTCTATAACTATTTTGATCTGAGCGACACCGATGAGTCTTATATAGACGAAACGCGCGCCTGGCGTATTAAATTATAATCCTGGTCCCTTTGATTCCGGTTTATAGATTTGTTTATCTTTAAAAGATCATAAAAGTTTTCTTTAAAAACGATATTTATTTGCTATTGTAGTTTTCATTTGTTTGATGTAAAGTTTATAGGGGTCATTAAATTATTTTTCTAAAGTTAAGACCATTGAATATTCTGCGCTAACTGAAGAGGTACAAATAAGCGTGACGTCATGATTGCAATTGTGCATCAAAGATACTTTTACAGCAAAAACGAATTCGGTGACCTCCATTTTTTGTTTATAAATTAAACGGAAATCTAAATAGCAATAACATATATGTTTTTAAAGAAAACTCGTACAACAGGTTGTATTCAATATTTTCTGCGATATTTACTTGCATCTCATACATTTGTACTCCTTTTACAGAGTATTGAATTTGACATAAAGAGGTTAAGGAGTTGCTTACATTTTTTCGATATTCAAAATTATGCAGTAAAGTAAAGGGAAGTTACAGATCTTGTTGAAAATTAAATGGAATGGTTTCAATGTTTGTGAGGGGTCAAATTGTCATGGCTAATAAAAGAGTGAGATATAACACGTGGTATCGGTTCAGGGTGGTTATTTGAGTATGATTACGACGGCCTTTACAATTTTACCAACCACACAAAAGCTTTCCGATTCATAATGATCAAGTGTTTTACTCTGACATATTTTAAGTTGCCATCACTTATTTAAAAAACATTTAATGAATAATTTCTCAATTAGAAGATCGTATCATTAATTAATCGGTTGATTTACTTAACTTTCTGACAAGGACAATTTTTTCACAACTGCCCAGAACGAGAGCAGATTTAAAAATAAATCAAGTAAGTTGACTCACTACACTGGTTAATGCATCATTCTCAACAAACGTGATTGTGGTTCTGTACTTCAATCATAGCAAACAAAACACCGATGGTGATTTTGCCAGTCCCCTTTTGGATGTCTGACTGATTGTTTTGGTACTAGAATTTAAAATGGTACATCTAGTAAAAAACGCTCAAATAAGTATTTTAAGAGAATAGTGCATTTTATAATATATATAACCACATTTTAGCCTTACTTCGTCAAAGAAAGTTAAGCATTAAGATTTAAGAATTTCAAATATTCTTTGCACAAGAAACGATGTTACGTCAAGGAGGAATGGTACACGAGGTTCTATGAGCACACATTCTCGTTAATTGATGATTGTAATACTTGTTTGGTATTTGGATTTACAACTTATTTACCCAGAACCTACACAAAGTTATACTTGAAGGTTATATTGGTTGATTTACTGTTTGGTTTAACTTTACACCTTCTTACAACTACGTTTTCAAACATTGTAATCTATATATATTTGATTGTTAATTAGTATAAGTAATTTCATGTTTATACTTAAAATGTCAATAACCATCTATGAATTATTGGAAACGAGCGAATTGCAGACTATATGCGAAAGTTATTATTTCATATAAATAACTAGTATCATGATTAAGGTGAGTCAGTGTAAAATAAATGTTTTTATACATTTAATTTGCTATTAATGGAGAGGATAATCAAAGAACATATACGCTTAATTAGGCACTACATGACATAGTAACAGTAATAACACATTATCTATAGTTTTTATAGCTGTTCAAAATGTATAGATCAATCCAGAAAAAAGTTGACTGTTATGCAAAAATTAAATTGTCTGAAATTAGCCACACTGACCTGTTTATCAAAATTCTAACAGTATATTTAAATAAATACATAAATGTAGTAGTTACACTTGGTGATAAGAAGCTGACGGTCTCGTTTTCAAAATATCATTGAGTACCATATGCAGCTAGCGTAAAGCATAACATTGAGATCTATGCGTTTGTATACGTACTTTTCTTTGGTAAACGATCATACATATTCTGATCTCAGCTCTGCATATTTTTTAAAAGACGTGTTTGTTATCAAACAAATTCTGATCATGTGGTTGCCGTGGTATATTTTATTTCCCAGCAAATCCAAAACATCATTTAGGAAGAGTGTCACGTTGAAAACTTGCATCGATTTTGTTCCAGTGATCTATACATGACTAGGTCAAGGGATAATGTTTTGCTTTTCTTTTGACATTCCAATCGTATCTGCTACATTAACAATACATGCAGTCTTTTGCAAAACGCATTTGACTAACATGTCGAACAACTGATGTTCTTTAACCCTGCTGACTGCCATTGGCGATTGCCAAATAAAATTGATCACAAGATGTAACAAAATGGATCTTAAAATAACTTTAATACTAAACAGAAAACAATTAACTAGTGGCTAAGATGTTATGCTACAAACATAAGGTGTTAATATTTTTTTCGACACCAGATCCGGACTTCGACAATAAATGTCTCTTCAGTGATGTTAGGGATCGAAACGGTATTTGGAAGGCCATATATAATGTACCCTCATTTTTAAATAGACTCTTTTTAAGAGTATATATATATATATATATTTATATAAGGTTATATGACTGACTGTCGGCAATATTTGGAATCACCTCGATGGTTAATTAAATGGTATCTAGACTACAAGCACTTAAAATGCTAATAAATATTATAAATCATCAATTATTTTTTTAGACTTTTATGTTATAAATCAAACATGAGAATTTTCGACAAATTGGTAAAAACAATTGCCCCTTTACACAGACAATGTTAGATATGTTAATTTATACATGATTATTATTTGAACTTTCACTCATCTCAAAATAAATTAATGTACAAATATCACTAATACAAACAAACATTATTCGGTAGATTCAAAAAATCATTAAATAGAAGAACTGCAAAACGTTCTCATGCTAGTTAATATTTTCTTTCAAATAAATGTATTCTACATTTAAGACAAAACAATTATTATTTTACTAAATACGTTTTGACAGGAATGAGAGATGTCCACTTGTCTTGTGCAGCGATGACAATGTCAGTAATGGAACAATTTCCAAGTTAATGCAGTTTATAAGCCTGACCATGCCTTTCTGTCATCTATAATCTGCGAAATTACACGAAGATCAGACAATATGTGTGCACCAATCTAATACAAGAGTTCATGTATTGACAAAATTAAATACAATACGGTATTGTTCAGAGCTCTAGTTGTTGGTCAAATGGATAGTTCAAAACAATTATCAAGAGGCTTTCTAAGACAAAATCCTTTACCGACATTTGTATATTTCTATTCATATTTTTACCCTAAAACTGATTTATTGATCTGTTTTTCATGTTGGATTATGATTTTTCTGATATTTGTTGAAATTGTATTGATCAAGAATAGCTTTTATCCATTTGATAACTCATGAAAGAGTTTAATTTCAAAAGATGACAAAATATAAATTATATATAACAATTTTCAACTTGACTGAAGTAAAGTTAACAATGTAATAAAACATTATCATTAGAAGCAAAACGTATTATCAATTATTTCTAAAAGGGTAATTTAACATCTTTTCATTGGAAGTGTCTTTATTGAAACCCTTTCTAGCGAAAAATTCAATAATACTTAAATTACACCGTATAAAACATACATATTAAAATGAAAGCTAACATGTAAGAGTATATTGTAAAAACCTTCATTTTAATATAATATTAACACTTTCAGTGGGTTTCGTAGACAACATTTTTTACATGTCTGTAGTTTTTGTTTATGTTCTGGCACGTTTTATTTTATTAGTAAACACAACGCATCACATCGATGATACTTAACACCTAATATTTGGTTAAGCTATCGTTGAGATGACAACAATTTCTTAATAGTAGTTTATATACAACATTCAATAAAACAGGGAAGTCGATATACTTTAACAGTGCGATGTGATATGAGAGATGTGAGATATCTTTCATCGTCTAGATTTTTTACACACTTTAACTCCTTTTTCCTATTATTAATATTTTCAGAAGCCTAAACATATAGAAATTATGCTGTATAGTTTTGTGATCATTTCAAATTATCCGCTATTGTCTTCAATCCCGTTACCTTTTGACGAATGTGACCTACTGAATTAGACTTGTTATATGGTTTGCAAAAACATATTGAGTAACGCGACGAGTGCCACATGTAAAATTTTGCATGCTACATTCTTTGTTGTTTTTCTTTATTTTATATGTTTTTATCTACGGTGAAAAGAGCTTATGTTCAAATGTTGTGAATACATATACGCCAAATCAAAATAAAGTATAACTTGAGTATTTTTTAATTGAAACATTTCCCACACATTCAAATAAAGAACAACTTAACAATTGAAACACCTTGAGGTTGCACTTTGTACATATAGATGATTCACCAGCCACGCCTCTTTGGGGGAGATACATATAATATTCGTAGATATTTTGAATTGATCTTTAAGAACTTAATTTTGGAACGTTACCAGTATGAAAACACATAATAGCGGGGATAATTCAATTCAGAGTAAGGCACATCATGAAGGTAGGGATAGTACAAAATTTTAGTATAAGTTTAAAATCCTCAAAGTTTCGGGCATATAATTGTTGAAAATATCCCACACAGCACTATGTTTTGTATATCAACGTCCGTTTTAGGATATAATTGTTTACTTAACTTTTGCAGCATTATAACAGTTCAAGGACGTAAACTAGAAAGTCCAAGACCATTTGCTTAGATCATGAAGAATTGAATTATTGACATACATAAATATAGTTTTTTCTACAGCTTGGACAAGAAAGGTTATGGAGCCATGCGTTATTTATGGCGAAAACATATATCCTAATTATACCCTTTCCTTCAACCAATGACTAAACACAGTTCTGCAGTACTGCGATAATATTCTATATATTTTGTGTCAGTTCTACAGAAAGTAGATACAAAATGAATAAAAAATATGGTGTCTATAAAATATAAGTCATATGTAGACAAAACGCGCACTGGTGCATCAAATTGTGACAGTGGAAAAAGCAGTTTCGTTTATTATTTTGGACTCAAATATAAAATTCTCAATTCTGATATTTTAGACTTTAATTCTCTGTGTTTTATAATTCATTTTAGTTTATATTTTCGTTTCTATATACATTTTGTACCCAGGACTTAAAATCAACATGTTAATTCTCAGTTTGGACATTGAGTGACATGTTATATTTTGTTAGCTAATTAGTGACATTTTACCTTATTCATAATGTATGTTCTTAATTGTCATTATCAGATTATCATTTAATATTTATTCTTCAAGTTCTAAAAATAGTTTAATCTTTGTCAGTGAACAATATTACTCAAATTAATTGTTATTTGTTATGACTATACTTGTCAATTCAATTGTGTATAAATTAAAAAACATTCAATTTCTGTTTTCAAAGTAAAAAATGATAGCATAGTTTATCTACAAATCAGAAATCAGGACAGCATTAGTTTATCAGAAATACCACAGAATAAACAATTACAAATTTGGTACACAAAACCTTTGTTATTCATAATAAGACATAAGGCTTAATCTTTATCAAGGGTTTTTACCTCATCAGTATTAACTTCCAAGTCAGCAGATTGATAATAATATTATTTTGTAAAAGTCGCTTTCATTGTTCAATCTCAGTGAAAACAATTTAAGAGACTACATTTGTTTATATGTTCAAATATATCGCAGTTCCTAGTGAACCTAATAGTGTTTTTAAGCCCATATATCAGACGTGCACATAAAATGGAACTTCGTATCAAATAAAGCACACGATTTTCCATCGCGTAATTTCTTAATGGTGCTTAAAACAAACACTCGAGTATCAGTCTTTCAGAAATGTGAAAAAAACCTTTAAAGGGCAAACTCGTAAAACCTTAAATGGAACTGCTAATCTTTATGAGTACATTTTATATAATATCATGTACATACTGTTATCCTTTTAGTAGTGTCTTCTGGGAGATTTGTTAAGTTTGTTAGATTCATACATTCTAGATCTTTTTGAACCTCTCCCATTTCAAGGAAGGAACTTTTCTTGTATATCATTGTTAATTTAGTCACTACTGTCTTCATAAATTAAAAGAATAAGCATATGCACTCTTTCAAAATTTTTGTTTGAAGTGGTATTTTTTTATGTCATTTAAAGACAGTTATTATTTTCCTCAATACGTTCGAAAAGGAATGAGGGTAATCTACTAGATTCAATATGACTTGCCTGATATTGTTTGAATGTTATATATAATGAACTAACTTTATTACTATTATCTATTAATAACTTTGGAGAGAATTCAATTTGAAAAGATACCAAATATAATTCATATAATAATTTTCAACTTAAATAAGAAAAATAAACAAAGTTATAAAAACATTACCATTAGAAGTAAAGAGCATCACCAATTTGGCTAATAGTAAAGGTTCAAACTTCTTTTTATTCAAATCTTTCTGACAAAACAAGCAATTCTTTTTATATTACATTGTAAAAACTGAAAGTGTAAAAGTAAAAATAACTACAGGCTCTCTAGAACATGTGTCGCTCACCTGATTCTATACTTGGGATTTTGAAGCAATATTAAACTAGAGGCTCTAAAGAGCCTGTGTCGCTCACCTTAGTTCTGTGAATATTAAACAAAGGACGTAGATGGATTCATGACAAAATTGTGTTTTGGTGATGGTGATGTGTTTGTTCATCTTACTTTACTGAACATTCTAGCTGCTTACAATTATCTCTATCTATAATTAACTTGGCCCAGTAGTTTCAGAGAAGATTTTTGTAAAAGATTACTAAGATTTACGAAAAAATGGTTAAAACTTGACTATAAAGGGCAATAACTCTTAAAGGGGTCAACTGACAATTTCGGTCACGTTGACTTATTTATAGATCTTACTTTGCCAACATTTATTGTATTTTAAAGTTTATCTCTATCTATAATAATATTCAAGATAATAACCCAAAACAGCAAAATTTCCTTAAAATTACCAGTTCAGGGGCAGCAACCGAACAACAGGTTGTCTGATTCATCTGAAAATTTCAGGGCAGATATATTTTTACTTGATAAACAATTTTACTTCAGTCAGATTTGCTTTAAATGCTTTGGTTTTTGAGTTAAAAAAACCTGAATTTTACCCCTATGTTTTATTTTTAACCGTGGCAGCCATCTTGGTTAGTTGACCGCGTCACGCCACACATTTTTAAAACAAGATACCCAAATGATGATTGTGGCCAAGTTTGGTTTAATTTGGCAACGTAGTATCAGAGGAGAAGATTTTTGTAAAAGATAAATAAGATTTACCAAAAATTGTTAAAAATTTACTATAAAGGACAATAACTCCTAAAGGGGTCAACTGACCATTTCGGTTATGTTAACTTATTTGTAGATCTTACTTTGCTGAACATTATTGCTGTTTACAGTTTATCTTTATCTATAATAATATTCAAGATAATAACCAAAAACAGCAAAATTTCCTTGAAATTGCCAATTCAGGTGCAGCAACCCAACAACGGGTTGTCCGATTCACCTGAAAAATTTCAGGGCAGATAGATCTTGACCTGAGAAATAATTTTAACCCGTCAGATTTGCTCTAAATGCTTTGATTTTGAGTTATACGCCAAAAACTGCATTTTACCCTTATGTTCTATTTTTTAGCTGTGGCGGCCATCTTGGTTGGTTGGCCGCGTCAAGCCACACATTTTTTGAACTAGATACCCCAATGATAGTTGAGGCCAAGTTTGGTTGTTTTTTTGGCCAAGTTGTTTCAGAGGAGAAGATTTTTGTAAAAGATTACTATGATTTACAAAAAATGGTTAAAAATTTACTATAAAGGGCAATAACTCCTAAAGAGGTCATTTGACCATTTCGGTCATGTTAACTTATTTGTAGATCTTACTTTGCTGACCATTATTGCTGTTTACAGTTTATCTCTATCTATAATAATATTCAAGATAATAACCAAAAACAGCAAAATTTCCTTAAAATTAACAATTTAGGGGCAGCAACCCAACAACGGGTTGTCTGATTCATCTGAAAATTTCAGGGCAGATAGATCTTCACCTGATGAACTTTTTTACCCCTTTGTCAGATTTGCTCTAAATGCATTTTACCCCTATGTTCTATTTTTAGCCGTGGCGGCCATCTTGGTTGGTTGGCGGGGTCACGCCACACAATTTTTAAACTAGATACCCCAATGATGATTTTGGCCAAGTTTGGTTTAATTTGGCCCAGCAGTTTCAGAGGTAAAGGTTTTTGTAAAAGTTAACGACGACGGACGCAGGACGATGGACGACGCCGGACGCCAAGTGATGAGAAAAGCTCACTTGGCCCTTTGGGCCAGGTGAGCTTAATATGTAAAACATTGTAACAGATACTTATAATGTTGTTTTAGGCCAAATTTGGTTTAATATTGCTATGTTTGATTTCATTTCATTCAGTAGTTCTCTTAAAGAAGACTTTGTATGTATTTTCCATAGGTTCCAATTTTAACTAAGTCCCCGCCTTGCGGCCATCTGTTTCATCCTATTCAGTGGTTCTTCAAAAGAAGACGTTTGTATGTATTTCTCATAGGGTCCTATGTTAAACTAAGTCGCCCGCGGGCGACAATCTTGGATAATGGAACGGATGCAAAGTCACAACACTTGGTCAACACCTCATAAGGAACATTCATGTCATGTTTGGTTTCATTCCATTCAGTGGTTCTCTAAAAGAAGTCATTTGTATGCATTTCCAATAGGGTCCTATGTTAAACTAAGTTCCTCGCTAGCGGTCATCTTGGATGATGGATCGGCTACAAAGTAACAACACTTGGTCAGCACCTCGTAAGAAACATTCGTGCTATGTTTTGTTTCATTCCATTCAGTGGTTCTCTAAAAGAAGTCATTTATATGCATTTCCCATAGGGTCCTATGTTTAACTAAGTCCCCCGCTGGCGGCCATCTTGAATGATGGATCGGCTGCAAAGTAACAACTCAGCACCTCGTAAGGAAAATTCATGCCATTCTTGGTTTCATTCCATTCAGTGATTATCTAAGAGAAGTTCAAAATGTAAAAAGTTCACGACGACGACGGACGGCAAGTGGTGAGAAAAGCTCACTGGGCCCTTCGGGCCAGGTGAGGTAAAAATTTTAGGGTATAATGTAAGTGCTCATCATTTAAATATTTTAGCACTCTCAGTAGGTTTTTTAGACAATATTTTTACATTGCGGTAATTTTTGTTTATGTTCTATCACGTATTATATCCTCAAAGCATCACATCAATGATATTAAACACCTAATATTTAGTTAAACTATTGCTGGACGTCAACAATTGCGAAATAGAAGTATACAACGTTCAATAAAACAAAGGGCTCGATACACCTTAATAGTGCATTGTCATAAAAGCATAATTGCTTATGCAGGTCATTTTTTTAATCACTTATAAACTTATTTCCTTTCTTCAATATTTAGAAATAATGCTATTTAAATTCCGAAATAAAGTGGCTAATAGTTTTGATTTGTCCGCCAGTGATGCTATACTACGGTAACAGCGCTAGTCACAAATTTGAATGAAAAAATACAGAAAAATGCGAAAATTATTGAAAATAATAACAAACAAAATACCGTTTTTTTTAAATAAAGGGGAGGGCCAAAAAAAAGTTGTCCTGCCACCAAGTACCTTGACAGTTGATAGTTTCTGTTTCTTCTCGACTCTAGATTCGGTACAATGAAGATGTTCGTAGGTTGTCCTTTACATTTTGATTATGTGTTATATTGTTTGTTGTCTAATTCAACTATTTCCTATTCCAAAGTGGTTCGTGTCGATCTTATGGGTTAAGCTTACACCTACAAATTGACAATGGAGGTCGGTTGAAAACAAGACTTTACGACAAAAGAGATGATTTTAGCTTCCCAATTGTGAACTTTTCTTTATTATGTATCAACATTCCAGCAGCGCCTTCATACAGATCGATATATCAAAATTGATACGACATTCCGGGGCTTGTATTTCTTATCATCCTTTCCTTGATAGAGGATTGCTACTCACAAGGAAGCTATTAAACCAAGAGTTTCAAATGATGAAGTTGAAATCATCCCTTTGTAAATTTTACGGACGCCATCACGAGTTGGTTGACCGTTATGGAATAACCGTTTTACAGATAATATCAAATATATTCCTTATTTCGTAACTATAGAACCAACCCTTCTCTTTTCACGAATGTGACCTACCTAATTAGACTATTCACCGGATTTGTAATAATATAGTCACACGACGGAGTCACTTGTGGAGCATGATCTGCTTACCATTCCGAAAATTTGATTTGATATTGTTACCAATGAACAAAATATCCACTCACTAGAGATTTAATGTGTTAGATTAAGGTAACTATATTTCATAATATGGCTTCAACAACGACAAACCCCATACTTTATTTAAACTGTAATCAACCAAACAAGGATAAAATGTATGACAATTAAAACCAGTACACATGTAGTTACCAATGGCGGGATATATGTACATTACAATGAACATAAAACAACAACAAACAAATATGAGATAAAGCAACCAACGACAACCACTGAACATTAGGCTCCTTGGAACAGACACATTCAGAATGTGGCAAGGTTTAATGTGAAAGCGAGCGCTTCACTCTCCTTTAAAAGAAACAATGATAAGTCTTGGGAAGCGAACTGCGGTTACAGCGATGTATAACGAAATATCCCTACAACGGTTATGTAAAGCCCGAATACTGTGGAAAATGATTTACGTTCTATAATATAGATGTTACAATTTTCAGAAAATAGAATAATATATTTGTTACATGATGTGTTGTGTTAAGACTGTGTATAATAAATTTTGCAAGATGAAGTGTGATTTAAGACAAGCGTTCAGACTATGTCAAATTTTTATTACACCCATGGGGCCAATAAATGACATTTAGATCCGATTTTCTAAATTTACTGGTTAAAGAGTTGCGCATACTTTATCATATAGTATAAACCTACAGATAATAAGATTTTTTATAAATTTTTGTATGCAATAAAATTATCGGAAATTAATATGATGGCGCAAGTTTTATCGCGATAAAGTCATTAAGCTTCATGTTTCATATTTTTGTTATTTTGTACTTTTTATCGTTAAGGTGTAATTCGACATAAAGCATGCAATCCAAACCCTTTGGGGGCTTATCTCGGAATCATAGTAGTGAGATCAATATTCAAAACAATTTCATCGCCGAACATCTGACTTACAAATGCAGGAATGTTTTTTAATTAAAAGATATTATTATCATCTCCTATAAAACATAACCTTGGGTAAAGGTCCTGTCTCAGACAATTAGGTAACTCGGATCAAAGTTTCGTCGTGTGATCAACAGCAATTTATCAGTTTCGGCCTTCGTATATTGAAGTACAATAAAAATATACTAATTTTATGTACAAGACACACGATAGGGATTAATAAAGACCATGGCTTATTTCAATCATACTAAAGAGACCATGAGGCTATTTTTGTTTTCTTCGTTTTATACGTTTAATTCATATCATTTCCATTACCAGAAAAATCTGTTACTATTTGCTGATCTTTACGTCATTAACGCGTTTTATGACCAATCTGGTTCCTTGCCTCCTTGAACTGAAAGGGTCATTGTGCCTGCTTGACATTTAATATTATCAAGCACTTTCTGTTTTCTTTTCTAGTCTACATTTATCATTCAATCCCACCTTAACAAAAATATTAACTTCATTATCTATCATCTCAATTGAAGGTGCGTTGCGAAAATAATACACGAAAAGATCATAATAGACATCAAGCGCTATAGGACAGTTACGGATACGATAGTTAGTTGAATCTGTCATATATGACTTCCATCCCTACGTGACAAAGTGTAGGCATTGTCACATCTAACACAATCATGTTTAGCGAACGGTTGAAAAAGTTTGATTTTATACTGCACAAAATATTTGGAAAATTAAAATCTTATAAGTTGGTCATCTTCACTTAAGTGGAACGGGAACTTTACGTACTTTTTTATTTCTATTTCTGAAAGTGTTTGTAGATACAGAGATACAGGCGCTTTGAATTTGGCAAATGACGTCACGAAGGCGTGCACAATTGACGATAAACATGATTCGTCAGGTTCACCTATTTGTTTGTTTGTATACAGTTAGGAGTATGGCAGTTATTATCCCTTCGTTTGATGTGTCTGAGCTTTTAATTTTGTCATTCGATTAGGGACTTTCCGGGTTCCTCCGAGTTCAGTATTTTCATGATTTTACTTTTTGTTAGTACTCTTTTATTTATCTTTATGAATAATACTTTTAATGTTGAGTCTGTTTTTGTGGTATCCATATGACGTGGCTCTGTACTTAAACATCCAGTCATTGTGTTAATGTTCTTTATAATTTTGACTGATGTAATTGCTTATACGTTATGCTTTGTCTCTTTCCTTTTTACTGTTTCTTTTTTACCATGGCATGGCTCTGTACTTGTTCATCCCGTCTTGTTCTATGATAATTGTTGTATTGTTATCTTTCATGTTTGTTTATATGTTTTGTCTATATGCCTTTTTGTGTTTCTTTGTTACATGCAATGTGGTTCTATACTTATACATCCAGTCATTGTGTTATTGTGCCATTGTTTGTTTGTTTATATGTTTGTTTGTTTATGGTGATTGAGATATTTAAATAGCACAATGTTGACTACTGAACCCCTAGTTTAGAAATTTATACCAATTAAGTCTGGTTTTTTTTCACATATCGTTGTCAGTATAATTGAATTTTATTCGGCTGTCATACAAGTGAGAGTTTTAGCTAGTTAAAAAACAGTTTTTTTCACCATTTCTACATAAGAAAATATATGTACCAAGCCAGGAATATGAGTTATGATCAATACGTTTAAGCTTTTGATTTTGCCATTTGATTAGGAACTTTCCTTTTTGAATTTTCCTCGGAGTTCAGTATTTTCGTGATATTACTTTTTTCGTATAGATTTGACATTTTTGAACCATGTGTAAAAATTTAGAAATTTGCTTCCCATTAGAACAAAATATAATGTTCGATTATGTTTTTTTACTATTTTTATTATTATTGTATTATGGGATTGAATATTTGGATAATGGCTGAAGATGAAGTAACACGTTTAGAAATTTGTCTAAATTATATAAAAAAAAACTCTCTGTGGTGTATACTTGTGTTCTCAAAAAATCTTATTCTGTTATAATTACCTTCATAGATCCTAATACATAACGAAATGTAACTGTGTTACATATTTACCCCTGTCCAGGGAAAGAAGTTGATCTATAATGTCCATTAACCTTTAAAAAAAATTTTTTTTTGGTTTTCTTCACACTACACATAATATTATCAATGTCATTCAACAAAAGACCATAACGAGCACACTTTACATAGTATATCATTTGATAATACCACATCTATATATGGCAACGTATTTTAGCAACAAATTAATATTAATATTTAATGTACCGACATGTTTGACGCTATGCTGCTGTCCGTTATCAATAATAACTCTTGAACCAAAATAGGTACAACGTAACAGTCTGGATTATAGATTACTTTTATAACCAAGTTTTTGGTGATCACTATGTTCAAGAAAGTTTTGAATCACATATTTTATAAACTTAGTATTTGGTTCATGTTTTCGTCATTTATTACAATTCCATTATGAGAAAGTTTAATCGAGAGGTTAGCTTGGTGGAATGGTCCATTAAGCCGTTTTTAAAATAGTTTAAATATTTTGGATGTTTTACATAAATTACGTGCTTTTGATTGTCCTTTTGATTCTGTTGACAGTTTTGATTTTTCTACTTTTTACACTACACTTCCACACTATCTTATTAAACAAAAGTTTTCCTATTTAATTAAATGGTCGTTTGGTAAAGCTGCATGCAAATAGCCTTCTTCTCTAATGAGAAAGGTAAACATGCTAGATATACTTACTGGAGGTGTGATGAGATCAATGAAGCTGTTAATTTTCAGTAATAATATTTATGTACGTTTCGGCAACAAAGTTTATCGACAGGTTGTAGGTATCCCCATTGTCACTAATTGAGCCCCTTTAATAGCAGACTTGTTTTAGTACTGTTACGAATAACAGTTTATGACTAAACTTAGAAAGAAACCGTCTAAATTGCATTTAATTGATATATTCAACAACACTTACCGGTATCTTGATGATATTTTTTCGTTAAATACTCAATAATTTTCTCAATATACTGCTGAAATTTACCCCAAGGAACTTACTTTAAATAAATCATTTTTTACGGTTATAACTGTCCTTTCCTGGATTGAGATTTTTCGGTTTTAAACGGGAAACCCCACACTAAAATTTACGACAAAATGGACGATTTTTCGTTCCCTATTGTTAATTTTCCATTTTTAGATGGTGATTTTCCTTTGGCACCATCTTACGGTATTTATCACAGCTCGTTCGCTATGTCCGTGTCTGTTGTGACGTTTTTGATTTTAACGAACGCCATCTATGTATACTGGTAAATTATTAAACCAGGGATAACGTTACCATAAATTAATTACTACCTTTACTAAATTGATTTCAGAGATAAAAACATTTGGTTTTGAAATTTGGTTGTACCTGTACAAAAAACGGGATAGCACATCCTCATTTTTACGGAAATGTTGATAACCGTGCATGGAAATTTAGAAATGATCCTTGTAAACTTATCGCGCCTTAAATAAACTTATTCTAAAAGGTTACCAATTCAACACTGTAATATGATCATTGAATATTGTTTTTATTGGTATAAATATTATTTTGTTATAAGTAAATAAAACACAAACTAAATATTACTAGTATGTTATATACATATACACATTCATAGATCTACAATCTGTCGATACCTGTAACTTGGCATTACACTAGTTCATGTTTTTCACTTAATCCATTGGATGTTGGATGTGTACGGATTGATTGTTTATTTTTAGATGCATGTGTTTTTTTATTATTTGTTAGTGGATTTGAACTATCAGTCAGATAACTGCGAGTACTCTCAGATCTGTTCGTAGTGTCTTTTTGTTGTCGAGATGTACAAGTAACCGCCCACGTCCACTTGTATTTTTGTCCATCTGACGAGTTGAACCTTTTCAACTGATTTTTATAGTTCGTTCTTATGTTATACTGTTATACCACTATCCCAGGTTAGGGGGAGGTTTGGGATCCCGCCAACTTGTTGAACCCCGCCACATTATTTATGAATGTGCCCGTCCCAAGTCATAAGCATATAATTCAGTGGTTGTAGTTTGTTTATGTGTTACATATTTGTTTTTCGTTCATTTCTTATATAAATAAGGCCGTTAGTTTTCTCGTTTGAATTGTCATATTGGGGTCTTTTATAGCCGACTATGCGGTATGGGCTTTGCTCATTGTTGAAGGCCGTACGGTGACCTATAGTTGTAAATGTCTATGTTATTTTGGTCTCTTGTGGACAGTTGTCTCATTGGAAATCATACCACATCTTCTTTTTTTATATTTAAGAGACTAATATAAGCAGAAATATATGTCATTGTTTTGAAAAAGGAAACACCAAGAATAATCACTGCTTTACAAATTAAAATACCAGGTGTATATGGTCATGTTCTATAGAAAAATGTGTCAAGTTTTGTTAAAATTCTGAAAACATTTTCATGGGGTTATTTCAAGGAAACGTGCGCATAGTTTTTAAGAATTATGGTGGAATAACATATTGTCTGGTGCTTTCGTTGATATTCTATTGATGATTGCTATAAATGGTATTTGTAATTTAGTATCGTTATGTGTTGTTTTTTTTATATATAAAATTCGACCTTTGTTAAATCATTTGGGAATTTGTTATTTGTCTTATATATGAAACCAAGGCCAAATCAGAAGTTGTTATTTGATAAATATCAGAACATTATGCATTTTAATTGAATATTAAATTGTTGGTTATTTGCCTTACAAGTTCAGTAGGGTTTTTTTAATCAGTAGCTTTGTCTGTATTTTAGGAATTTTTATGTTGGTCATTATATTTGCTGTGCTAAAAAAAAGAATTTGAGAACAAAGGACACGTTTTAAGATAGTGGATACGCGGTTTCTTGTCTGATAAAAGACAACTTGGTCGTGTTAATAGATAAAACAAACATTTTTTGCTCGATGTGTAGTACTGTGACAAGCTTTTCCAAGTTATAAAACTCAATCTTTTAATTAAAAATTAATCATATTCCTGCGGAAGCAATATGCAGAGGACAGGTCTGTCAAAACAGAAGTTTCATTGAGCTAGTTAAAAATTCTTGCATTGGAACCATAAGCAATGAATTCGGATAATGCTAGGATAATACTAATTTTAAAACATTGACGCTGAATCAAAGTTACTTTTTTCAAACAAGAAAAATGAGGCCGATCAATATTCCAAGTATTAACTATCTCGAAGCACCATAATTTGTTCCATTTGTCTTCATATTAATTATAGATTTTAAATTACAGATTTACACGTGATAATTCAATATCTGTGCACACATGAAGTCTCTTAATTAAATTTTCTTTTTGTAACAGATTAAATTTCTGTGTCCAATTTTTCAAACATTATTCATTTGGACAAGTTATTATTAAATGAGCTATCTGTAAAAACGAATGAGAATACATAGAGGGCATGAATTGTGCAAGAACAGTAGCATTCATTTGATTTGAAATGAAATGACATTGGTTGAGGGAAGAGGTTCAAAAATAAAAAATAACAATTTTTAGGTAAAAGTTATATAGATATTGGCAAATTTAAAATGTATAGTTAAAATTCAAATGACAAATATTAGAAGCGCAGTATTCGCTATTAACAAAGCCAAACATGTCTCCTCGAACTTACTTCTTTATGGAATCGATGTTTAATGTTTTTATCATGTCTATAATAATACAACTAAAATGTTGTATAAACGTTTTGCATACACAGGACAGTCTTTACATTGTATGAACTGAATAATTATTGTTTCCTTATCACGTTTTTCACCAATTTTGTTAATTGGTAAACTAGAATAAGTTCATGCCAATTTCAACCAATGTTTTAAATTTATCATTTTGATTAATATATAAATGTCAGCTTTTATATTGTCTGAATAAACAGGAAGTAATCTTAGAACTATATGATGAAAACGATTATATCCGGAAAGGGGTTTTCAACTTTAAGAAATCAAACTTAATCCTGTTCGTAACTTTGTACATGTCCTCTTTTTTTCTAACATGAATCTGATCGACGTCTAACAAGGTGCTGAAATCTTAATTCTCTCAGCATCTCCGAACAGTAATTTGATTGACACATTACATGGGGATATCGATTAAGTTTTTCAACATTTAAATGTTACACTTACAGCTTTATAATCGCATGTATTTCCTATTTGAAGTTTCTATTATGAGTATAGATATCAGGTTTAAAATGTTTTACGCTGGTCGCGCATTTCGTCTACAAAAGACTCGTCAGAGACGATCGAAAAAAAAATCAAATAGGCCAAACAAGTAAAGAACGAGGCTGAACAGCATTGAGGACACAAAATTTCGAAAGGTTTGTCAAATACAGCTATGGTAATCTATTCCAGGGATTCCAAAGTTTTCTAATCAGTTAGGATACAGAAATTACCTTTTAAATACATTATATGTAGGTTTCATTATAATTACGTTATTTTGATTGGCTAATAGTGGTCTCGCGTCATACTTAAAATAAACAACAGTAAAAATGATATATAAACCATTATGACACAAGCTTCCACAATAAAAGTAAGTAAGTAAGTAAGTAAAACTTTATTTGGATTCGGCATATTGACAAACAATACAAACATAAGCTCTAATGAGCTTGTCGACGAATATAAAAACATATGCAATAAAAAATAAAACAAGGCATGCAGCATGCAATAAATAATAAGAAGCAGCACCAAAAATTAACTCTAAGCAAATAGCATATACATGTATCTTGCAAAATACCAAAACATATATATGAAGCACTAAAATTTTTAAAAAATGTTCTGTTTAAAAATTAATTTTTAAATAATTTATGATTTATAAAGTAAAAAAATTCAAATCTTTCAAATTTTAAAAGGTAAAAAACAAAATTTCAGTTGCAACGCAGGCTGTTAATGCAACATAAAAAGCATAAATATTGTAACACAAAGTTATCTACAGGCAGAGCAAAAACATTCTGTTCCACTCCAGGACTGTACAAGACTCTTAAAATGTGAGAAGCTGTTAACAGTCCTGAAGTGGTCAGGTAAGCTATTCCATAAAGTAGCAGCAGCAAAACTAAAAGATTTTTTTCCATATGAGGTAGTTCTTACCTGTGGTACATCTAAAAATTGCTGTATCTAAAAGAATATTTAGTGTGTTTAATTTTTATTAAATTTTGTAAACATACATGAGCCAAATTATTTAAAATTTTATAAGTCTCAAGTGCCATTGTCCTTATGCGTCTTACTTGTAGGGTTGGAACCTTTGCGTTTTCAAGAAGAGTTTCATGGATGATAAATAGTCGTCGTATACAAATCGAAATGCTCTCTCTTGTATTTTTTCAAGTTTTTTAGAATTTTTCTCTGTACAAAAATGCCAAGCCAAAGGGCAAAAATTAAAATTACTCAAAATAAAAGTATGAAAAATTGTAAGTTTATTTAATCTGTTTAAAAATGATCCAATTCTCTTGAGAACATTCAGCTGTTGTGATGCCTTTCTACACAAGTTACTTATATGTGCATCAAATTTTAGTTGGTAATCAATATCAATTCCAAGTATCTTTACATTTTCTTCACATGATAAAATATTTTGCTGAATTTGTATAGATGGATTTTTTGCAAAGTTTCTTTTCCCTACAGCAATAACTTGGAATTTATCAGGATTTGCCTGCATCTTATTTTCTTTAAACCAATCAATAAGCACTTGAGACTCAGATTCTAATGTTGATATGAGATGGTCATAATCCGGACTACTAAAAGACAGAGTATTGTCGTCCGCATAATTATATAATGTACCATGTTTAACAAAATAAAAAATATCATTTATGAAGATATTAAATAAAAGGGGCCCCAATATAGAACCTTGGGGTACCCCTTTTTGGATGTCAGTCCAGCTACTCAGAACACCGTTTACTTTAATTTGCTGTTTTCTATCAGAAAGATATGATTTTAATAAAGATACTGAATGTGGAGAAACACCATATGCTAGTAATTTATCTAGTAAAATTTCATGAGGTAAGCAGTCAAAAGCTTTTGATAAATCCATAAGAACTGCAGCTATATATAAGTTTTTGTCTAAAGCTTTACGCCAGTCTTCCAGTAATCTGAGCAATCTACGGAAAGCACAAAATAAGGGTTAAAAATGGAATCAAAGAAATCGTATAACTGTATTTCAAATATTTTTTCGTAAAATTTTGAAAAAAAGGTAACACACTGACTGGTCTGTAATTTGATTTAAGTAGTGGGTCACTCTTTTTATGTAAGGGTGTAACTTGGGCTTCTTTAAGTTTGTCTGGAAATATGCCCGTGTCCACAGTCAAATTTATAAGACTGGTTAGCTGAGGTGCAACGACAGATTTACTAGCTTTAACTATTTTTGTTGGTATCCCATCTGCTCCAGTTGCTTTTTTGACATTAACTTTATTTATGATTTTTTCCACTTTTTCTGATGTCCTGATGTCACCTTTTGAAATTTAAAATTTGCATCTGTTTTCAAGTGATTTTGTTCATGTATGCCATTTATGCTATGATTGTTTAATGGATCATATATAACATCATTTCCTATCTTCTCAGCAACAGTAGCAAAAAATTTATTAAAAATATCTGATACATCTTTTGAATTATTTATAATTTTGTTTTCTTCAAATAAAATAGTCTTTTGCCCTTGGGATTTGCACTTTTTTAAAAGAAAGGTTTGACAGTATTCCAAAAATCCGCACTTTTTGATCCTCCAGAACAGCGTTCTAAAAAATATATTTTCATAGATTTCTTTTTTAACTTATTTACCAAATTTCTTTGCTGTCTGAATTTTTCCCAAGTATGATTATTTCTTTTTTTGGTGTACTGAGAAAAAAGCATGTGTTTTCTGTATATGGCTTTTCTTAATTCTCCATTCATACATGGAAGAGGACTTTTTCTGGGATACCTTGACTTCAAAGGTGCATGTTTGTCTACAATTTCAATTTTAATTTTAGCAATATCATTATTAAAGTTATCAATATCAAAATTTGTATAGCTCCTGTATATAATTTTTTCATTTTGCTGTTGAGGCAACTGATCCTTTACAATGGTAGAGATAAAATTATGGCAGTCACTAATACCAGTTGGAAAATTTAAGGTTTTAAAACAGGATGACTTTTTGTTCGTCAAAATGACGTCAACTAAAGATGGTCTACAATCTTTTTAAAACAAGTTGGTTCTTTCACTAATTGATCTAAATCAAAAATATCACAGATATCACTTAAAAGTATACATTTGTCAGAAATTAACATGTCAAAATTCAAATCACCATGTACAATATAATTATCAAGACGAACAGATATTTAATAAAAGAAAAACTTCATAGAAACTGTGTTTTCATGATCCTAGCAAAACATGAAATTTTAAGTATTGTATGCCTTATTACGTGACTCTGTAATTTAAAAGATCCCGTCAGTATTATATTGGTCTATTATATGTCATTATGATATATTTGTATAATGAATAACTATACACGTTGAAACACAAACGTCAAAATCATTCAATCGCGTAGTGGTATTAACTATTTTTGGATTCTCATAAATTCTACCTATAACTTTTGGACTAGTTTGAATATCGTTCTATTTCTTTTATTTATTCTTACATACTTTTGATTTTTTAACCCTGTATGCTTACATTGCCTATGTAAATTTTAAAACTGTTTGTATGCACATTGAACGACAAATTTATGTGACGTATAAAATTTTCTGACGTCAGACACTCAAATCAATTAATGTGTTCGTAGACGAGATAGGTGTTTTTGTGTTCGGTTAAATTGTCCCCTTTTAAAATTGTTATACGATGATGACTGATGTACCCATATTTTGACTATTTTATTAATTGTGACTGTTTATTTCGGTGCTGACATGAATATCAATTATATGGTCATTTTTATAAATTTTCTGTGTACAAAACTTTGAATTTTTCGAAAAACTAAGGATTTTCTTACCCCAGGAGTAGATTACCTTATCCGTATTTGGCACAACTTTTTGGAATTTTGGATCCTCAATGCTCTTCAACTTTGTATTTATTTGGCTTTTTAACTATTTTGATTTGAGCGTCACTGATGAGTCTAATGTAGACGAAACGCGCGTCTGGCGTATAATATTATAATCCTGGTACTTTTGATAACTATTTATTTAACGCATCATGTAAATATAACGGAATTTGATGAGACTGTTATTAAAGTGAGAGGGTTAGGGGACGACCATTTGATATTCATGGAGGGGGGGGGGGGGGGCAGGAGGATTTTTAAAATAAATAGCTCAGCCTTGATAATCACAAAAATAAATGGTTTGTTCTGTTGTAGTTTAAAAATAAATTACCTGACTTGCAATGTATTGAAAATAAATAACTCAGCAGGCCTATAGCTTATTGGGCCTTCAGCGGTTCCAAAACGCTCCGCTCTGCAAATTTTTTGATAATAGTTTTGAAAGAGGCTATGTAACCAAACTAAATAACTTTAATACTATGTATGTATGCAATATGTATATATTGCTTGAAAACATATTATTACTATGTATTTGTGTTTCGTTTGTCCTGTTTCGCTATGTATTATCTTAAAATGTTTGTATATATTGTCCTCTTGTGTACAAGTATGTGTCTGAGGTTAAGAATGAATTCTTGAATCTTAAAATTTCTGAAGGAGATAATGATCTACTAGTATTCTGATTAAATGGTACACAATGACTTGACTATACATGTATTAATGGTTTATCTTTTTATTTAAATGGTTATTTGGACGGAGAGTTGTCTCATTGGCACTCACACCACATCTTTCTATATCTAATTATTCATAATTAACAAATATTTAAAAAATTGTATGTTTTCGAATATCATAAATATAGTGGTAAAAAATGAATAATCGGTCCCTTGCTTTAATGAAAATGAAAAATTTGCTTCAATAGTGCAGAAAATGAATAATCTGTCCTCTCAGTTTACAAAAATAAATAACCGATCAAAAAAATATCCTCCTGTCCCCCTCCTCCCCCCCCCCCCCCCCCAGAATATCAAATGGTCGTCCCCTTAGCGCTATAGAACCAGGTTTAATCCAACCATTTTTTACATTTGAAAATGCCTGTACCAAGTCAGGAATATGACAGTTCTTGTCCATTCGTTTTTGATGCGTTTTGTTATTTGATTTTGCCATGTGATTATGGACTTTCCTAATTGATTTTCCTCCGAGTTCAGTAATTTTGTGATTTTACTTTTTATAGTAATTTGTATGATTGCAAAAGAGTTGACCTTGCAAACAGTTTTGAAATGAAGCGCTTCCTTATAAAAATGTTCTTCGGTCAACGCTTTTTATCCCGCTACAAAAAGAAGCATTTCAAAATTCTTAAATCAAGAAAAATTCAAGTTAACACAAATGTGCTAACAACTTGGCGGACGATGCCATGGACAGTGATTCGTAGAGAATCCTCATCAAGCAGTGGTTGGAATTAAACTCATCATACATTTACGCGACAAACGAAAATGGATGATCGAGATCTTTCAAGCTTTTTTTTAAATTAAACAGCGAGAAACTACATTAAATGCATTCATCGAATATGAAACTGCACAAATCATGGTTCTTATGATGAACGCTAGTGCTTTCATAATTGTTCAAGACTCGTTATACACTATTGTGATAACATTTATGTTAATAACGAAGTTAAATTTTCTAGGGTTTTACTCATTGACTTTTGAATACAATATATATACGTAGCTACGAATGTCAGATTGTCTTCGTGGACAGTTATGATTGATCTTCTCCGTATACTATAATTCCAAATAGATTTATCAAGTACATTTTAAATAATCTTTCGATTAATCTGGATATCTGAGCTGTACTGTTTCGCTATGTCAAACCAATTCAATTCCCTTTTAGATAATAAAATTTACAAATAACGCTTTAATTGAACATACAAAGAATTTATTTAAGCCATTAGCATTTTGATAATAATATTTATATAATAAAAACGAGATTTGTTCTGATTGTCAATCAGACAATTGTCCATAAGAGACCAACGGACTAGAATATAAACAGCTATTGGGCACATTGCGACCTTCAAAAAGAGAAACAAATACATCTTAGTAAGCTATATCTGTATAGCACTTGTCTTACAAAATGTATTTATATAGCAAGAGAAAACCACCGGCCGGCTTCGTATTAAATGTAACAAACGAAATAACAAAGACATTTGTAAGGTTGACAAGAAGTGTGGCATTCTCAAAACATTTACTCGATAACAGTCGCATGACTCCTGGACAGACAGACAACAAATCTGAAGAGGTAAAACATGATTTTGTGCGTTGATGAACAATTGAAATCGATTCTAATTGCACTCATTATTTTTGTCACTCAATTTGTGATTACGGTTATTTACGCTTTAATATGTGCCTGTTTTAACCTGTTCTAAGAAGACACACTACTAATCAGTACACTTAGTTTATATTCACCCCTTTGCTTTAAAAAAAAAGTCTAAATATTTGACCTGACCTAATCGGAATTTATCTTTCAAAACAAAACCAAGGTTATATCACACGACACTTACTAAAGAGGACATCGTGGGTTATCAAAGGTCTGTTCTATATCTTTTTGAATATCAAATAAAGATGGAGAACTGAATCTTCCATCACTATAATGGATACATTAACTACATAAGCGTTAAATTACCTTATAACTCGAAGGCAGAGATCATTCTCTAATTGTCACTTTAAGTAGCTAAGCATCTTGAGCACATGGGGATTGCATCAATAGAACGACGAAACGCCGCTTAGAATACCGCCAATCTAGTGAGAGATAAAAGGCCATCGTTACGTCTAACCAAAGTGTAATAATTAACCACACGTATACTATACTCATATAAAAAAATTATATTCATCAAATTTGGTTAGAAAACAAATCGAGATAAAAAAAAAATCTTGTAAAAAAGGATACATCACAGTACGAAGTATCCTCTTACATACAAATGATATTCTCGTCCTTCGTCTGGTTTTTCACCTTGAGGAAATGGTTTCACTTATACCAAATACAGTCTAATGATTCTTCTAGCTGTTCTATTTCCTTTTAAGGCCAATTATTTAGTCTTATTATGAACATCTCTCAGCAGGATTGATATATCACGCTAAAAGCATACATTGATTGAAAATAATTCCTATACAACTCGCAATGGTAAATTATTGTGGGGGAAAAGTTTTTATCTGGTTATGGTAAGATTATTATAATGAAAATGAATGTTGATACTTTTTATTAAAATGTATGTGCATGATACCGCAACTGACTGATTAACTTCTTAAGCCCTTAAATAATACAAACAGAAATACATTTAAGAGATCTTTCATATTTCATGGGAGATGACATGCAGTGGGATAGGTACATAACATTGTTTTTCGAAATGTGTTTGAATAAGTTAACTACTCACGATAAAGGATAAACGCATCACTGTGATTGAAGTTATTAATAAACTTATCATAGATACCAGGACTAAATTTTATATATACGCCAGACGCGCGTTTCGTCTACAAAAGACTCATCAGTGACGCTCGAATCCAAAAAAAAGTTAAAATGGCCAAATAAAGTACGAAGTTAAGCTAACTTTAACAATCATTTGTAATTTTATTGTTTTGTTTGGAGGCTGTCCCATTAACAAGTACTGTAACCATATTTATATTTTTATTCATAATTTAATTATTAATAGTTATTTCATATATACATCAAACCTATTGCATCTAATAATTATGCACAACACGAGGGTATTACAAATCCTTAATCATGTAAAACCGTCACATTCCTAAAGCGTTTGTGCATAGTCACAAAACGTTTATAGCCGATAGTCATGTTAGTAATGTTGATCTTTGCATTGGGAACAATGACGCGCTCTAAGAGTTGATGCAGTTGCGGACGTAGTCAGAAAATTGGTTAAGCGCGAGCTTGGATACTTAAACTTTAAAAATTTATGATAAAAAAAAACGATACTAAGCAGTATCGCCAAGGTGGTTTGACGGTCATCTTTCGAAATATTGTGATTATATGGATATTTAAAAAATTTTCAATATCTACTGCAATATCTTCAGTTACGTGCACACTCTACTCAATTTGGCAGTTGTATCACTTATTCAAAAGCCTTATTAAAAAACAAACACCATATATGATATAATCAATTTGTTGGACTTTTTGGTGGTTGGTGATGTATGTTTAGCATGAGACATTATCCTGTTGAAACGTCATGTCTACCATCTCGGTTTTTTTTGTTAGTTTAAAGGCCATTGTTTTCTGCTCTTTTGTAGGTTTGACACATAATTCGTTTCCATTCTCAATTTTCTTCCTTCATTTTCATTTTAAAATCAATAAATAAAGACTAGAGTAGTAAACCGCTGTTCCAAAGTCACAAATCGATCGAAGAAAAAAAAATCCGGGTTACAAACCCAATTTGAGGGTATACTACTAGTATTGTTGTCTATACCTGTTACACCGAGCAAGGTTGAATTATCACATGATATAGCGTATCAACATACCTTTCTGCAAACTCTGGATCTACATTACCGGCAAAATAGGCAGTAATTAGAAGTAATATATAGACCGAATGACCAGAATCTGACGTACTGTGTGTGCATTCTAGATTAATCTGCAACAGAACTGTCAGCCTTAATTGGAACTATTTATAGCAATGCAATAATATTTTCGAGATTTTTCAAGACAGTTTGTTAAATTTACACAAAATATTAACACCCTTAAAAGCAGTGTACATGTACACTATACGAAAGTATCTTTCTGAAAGTACTATATACAACAGGGGGATAAAACAGAAGTATCAGAATAATGCGAGGTCATCTTTGTCCCAGTGCAATCCTACCTGTTGGGTTAGGTAATTATATTGTTTTTTAAACTGCACATGTGTATCATCATAATTGTGATGAAAGACAGCATCTACCAACAGTCTACCATTACTTATTTCTTGAAATAAAGATTTATTTGAACATGTTTTTTTTAATATTCATCAAAATGCTGGTATCTTGTCACAAGAAATATATAATAAAGTTGAGTACTGTGTAGAAACTATAGGCTCAGCAATACACAAAGACAAATAAGTGTATTGATGGGGATCGTCAACGCGCTCGGTGCGCGACATCATCATAAAAGAGGGACGAAAGATACCAAAGGGAGAGTCAAACTCAAAAATCTAAAACAAACTGACAACGCCATGGCTAAAAATGAAAAAGACAAACAGACAAACAATAGTACACATGACATAACATAAAAAACCCAAGAAGTGGGTCAAATGTTAAAGTCCCTTCCAATTGACGAGTGATGTACAAGATACACCTCAGTCACCAATATATCTTATTCTAGTTGTTAGATGCTTCAAATGTCTACACCTCGGAAATTCAATCATTGTTAAAATTTCTGCGTTACAAATATATCACGCGCAAAGACGCTAATGATATAAAAGTTTTCATGAAAAGGCTGTGGTAAATAGTTATAATGTCAAAAAATTAGAACAAAGTCACCATCAATGTAATTATTTCCTTCTTAATACGTAAGTGTGTAGGAGTTTTGTCTAAAATTGGTTTAAAAAGATGCTATAAAAAATAATTGCTCACGAACCAAACTCAATTTATTTTCCCACTTGCTGTATGCCCCCTAGAACACGTCAATTATGCGGATATACACGAAACGTGATCAGGGAGTCACGTAAAATATTTCAACACAACCGATTGATTTGAAGGAAATTTTAAAACTTTAATTCCGTTCACTGGACAAATTCAAACAATGTTATTCTTATATATACATGTCATCAAAGGTTTAAAGATGACCGCATATATATAAGATAAAACAGCATGTTCCAAAGTATAAAGCCTTGCTTTTTCATGGCCTTGGATCGAACTTATGACCTTCCCTCTCGGCTAGTATATTCGGCTAGTATATTGAATAGTGAATGTTTTGGTAAAAATTAAGCTGAAGTAAGTAGTTTTGATGCATATTTAATATTTAATAGGAAAGAAAACGGTATATAGTGCATATTATTGCCAACTTAAAATGATGACTGTATGGTAAAGACTTGTACGGTTTCCAAGTACCACTAGATTATCTTTTCTAACAGAGGGGTTGTTAAACTTGTTCCACTTCTTCGTGTGATCAGGCAGTCTAGAATTGGTATATGATGTGTGAGTATTCAAAATGTTTGCTCACGATGGAATTCATAACAAAGTCTAACTGCAACAGAACTGCGTTCCATAATTAAACCGAATTCGACGACAGACTGTAAATCTGATATTAATTTTGAACTATATTGGTTATTAGTGTCAGCTAAACCAATATCATTGACAGTACGTGTCCAGGTTCGATCAAATAACTATTCCTTGTCTAAGAGAGGGATATTATTTGTATAGAAAACGTTAAGTTAATAAGGACAAAAGCGTAATAAAAATCTGGTTAGTACCATAAATAAATTCTGTAGATCGTGAAATGTCAATTATACGATGCAAACACAGTATTAAGTGTCGTGCAGCTTTTTTAATTAGAAACACTTATTATAATGTACAGTTCAGGAAGACAGAAAACAAACAAAATGAATTCATGTACATTGTATCTACAACTGCAAAGGTACTAGTTTTATTTTTTTCTATTTTGGTTTTGGTATTCATTGTTTGATTATAATTCTAACATTATCATATTCCATCGGAAAGTCATTTGTAAAGGTAGAGCAAGAAGCAATGTGTTTATCAAATTGAGATAACTCTTTAATAAACATTTTGTTCTTTAAAATTAACCAAACGAAGGGGAGTACTTTAAGTCTATTGGCAAGAGTATTACTTTATTCATCATAACTGTGAATATATGTTTCTTTGAAGGTCCACAACATTTACATGCTTAATCTTGATGAATGGATAGATTATAAAACATTTTTGACAGAAAATATTTCCAAGTATATGTTCCCTCCTTATAAAAATGTTGAAATGTACATCGTTAAGATCAGAAGACGTAGTGAATTGTTAGTCTGAAATTAAAAAAATATGCAGAAATCATTTTGCTCATTTAAACAACAGTAATATCCTGTAGCGTTCTTTGGGTGTCTTGTTAAAACAAATCAAATTGCCTTGATGCTGTTGTTCATACATTTCAAAGGTGATGCATAATTTTGGATTAAATATTTCAAGCTATAAAGCTCTTGAAGTCAGAGGGATTTTAAATCGTGATTTCTTAAAATTTCTAAATTGATCATGTCAGTACCGGAGCATGGTGACACCCAGCAGTGGAAGAATAAGAAATTTAATCTTTCTAAATTTAATGTGTCCGAATCGCTTTTCTGGAGAAAATAATCAGACACGCTCAAAGCTAAATATTTCAAGTATTAGGTGTATTAGTAACAACACCATATACAGCTAAGGGACTTACAAAAATGTCTAGTCTCAGTGACGTTACTTTTATATTTGCCAATGCATCATAGTTATATAGGAAATTCGTTCTAACTTCAAACACTACACAGCTACTTTTTCATATGCACTATTTCTGTACTAAATATGTAGTACTGAAAATTTACTTTTAATATTAAGTACTATTTCTTTACTTTAAAATTATTTTAATATTTAAGTACTTGTATTTTACAGTACCTGATTTGTACTAAATATTTTGGTACAGAAATAGTACCAACAGTGATCACAATATTCCTTACTTTAAGAGATTTAGAATAGAAAAACTTTCAAAATGCTGAAAATGTAACGGTAGTAACCAAAAATCTGTAGTACCTAAATTTTAAGTACAAATAAAGTACTGTAAAATACAGGTACCTAAATATTATCATTATATCAAAGTAACAAAATAGTACTGAATATGAAAAGTAAATTTCCAGTACTACAGATTTTTAGTACAGAAATAGTACATTTGGAAAAGTAGCTGTGTAGACCAAATCGACAGTCAACTAAATAATTAAGATTTCTTCGAAAAAAACAAAAAACGCTAAACCTATTAGTTATGATGCAAATGAAAAAGACGAAGACACGTTTTGGGTACAAAGCTGTGTGAATATTTTTGAAATTAATTTTTATAACTCCTAACTTTAGAAATCGCAGGAGAATAAGAATAATGAAGATATGGGACATTACACAGAACTAATGCCATTAATTTCAATTACGCATTGAAGAGTAACAATGAAGCCCTTAAATGGAGTTTAATTTCGCAGTACAAAAATTATTTCCGCATTTTGGGATTGATTGCAATTGTGTTGTAGTTCTGAATTTAATATTGTATAAGGGATGATTAATTTGAACATTGGTGCAACAACTCCAATAACGAACAAGATTCAGCCATCAGGAAACATATTAAAATATGCCAATGGAACTAAATATTTCCGGGCGAAAATTCATTTTTGAAAGGTTTGAATAATTCATGCATATAATACGAGACTATAGTAGTCTCAAATATAATTTGTGATTTGATTTATGCACACAAATAGAACGACAGGGCTGTTTTAATACTGGCAATTGTTCACACCCCGATATTACGGTAATTCACTAGCCATTTGGCAACCGAATGGGATTTATGATAACAAAAGAAAGGACTCGTTCAATGAGTGTCTGCATTTTCTTGTTTTTAAAAGACTTATGACTTGGTCTAATCAGACCGAATAAATTAATAAAAATAAATTGATAATGCAAAGTTTTCTTGTCATGATAATTCTAGGAATTTCCTATTTGATAATCGAAGGTACATATTTCGAGCTCAGATTATTAAAATTTATCGAAGTGAGCAAACCTTAGGGCTTCATCGTGATATATCAGATTTATTCTAAAGATTTAAAAAAGATTTCGTAGATTAATACAAGTGATATGATACTATCAAAGAACTCTGATTATCTATATATGGTCAGATTTAACTGTCAAATTGGTCGAAATGAGGAAATTAAAAACGAAACAACTCGTGTTAATATTTTTTCATTCAATTTGAAAATACCGGTATTAAGATGTCAGAAACTCGTTATGTTTTTTCATAAGATGGTTGTTCAATCGGAAAACATTTTTTCTGCTGATGAAATAATTTCCGGTGCAACCCCTACAAAGGTTTGAAAACAGATTGCATTGCACCCGAATGTTTATTTGGCAAAACAGTATGAAATTTGTTCTACAATAACAAAACCTAGACTCTTATTATTAATATTCTTTATTGACAGATTAAGAGATAAACAATAAAGGATATTGCATTGTAGTATTTCAAAATCAAAATGTCACTTATCTAAATCTCCATTCACACAAGAGGTTTCATTAAAAAAAAAACATATATCTTTTAAATCTATTTTTTTTAATCTGATGCCAATGATATGTCAAAATAACATAATGTTGAAAGCCACTGGGAATATTTATAATTCAAATAATATTTGATTTTTAAGTATAATAACACGCAACTGTGCAAGGGACGACATCAAAATATCGATGTAGGATAAAAAAAATAAAAAAAAATTAATTCAAATAGTTTGGGGGTAGGGGGTCAACATTGCTGCAAGTTTTGTTAATCCAAAATTGATTTTACATATATCCAAATAGGTAAATCATGTTTTCCAAAATTAAGTTAAGAGGGAGTGGGGGACAGTGAAAAAACTATGTGAATTAAGTTTTTTTATCCTACCATGAACTTTTGATGTCGTCCCTAACTCTTTTAAGATTAGAAAATGAGATATTGGTGCAAATCTTTATATTCTAAAGTTCATTATCACTGGAACATTGGATATTAAATCACCTTATATTGACATAAGAGGATGTGGTACGAGAGCCAATGAGACAACTCTCCACCCAAGTCACAATATGTAAAAGTAACCATTCAAGGTCAAATTACAGTATTCAACACGGAGCCTTGTCTCACACCGAACAACAATATATATTTAAAGGGCACATTATGACTAGTTTTAAACCATTTAAACAGGAATCATAACTGTCTTAATTTAAATTAAAAAAAAACGAGAAACGAGACAACCACTGAACATTAGGTTCCTGACCTTAGTATACATACACATGATTTTTTTAATGAGATGTCTCGAAAATGAAATTATTGTATGACTGATTGATTGTTGTTTGCTTTCAGTGGCACATATTTCGTAATTACGACTTTGTTTTGTCGTATAAATCCTTATCAAAATGTAGACAGGCGTTGTCTCATTTCCATACGGAGTATATATATAAAGATGTATATCCTGTCATGATTTCCTTAATAGACGATTGCTGCTCACAAGGAAGCTATTAAACCAAGAATTCCAAATGGTGAAGTTGAAATCAACCCTTCGTTAATTCACGGACGCCATCACGAGTTGGTTGACCTTAATAGAATAATCGTTTCATAGATGCGGAAAAATATCGGTTATAGAGTTCCTTATGTTGTGTTCTTTATGTCGTAACTACAATACTTTTCCTTCTCACGAACGTGATATACCTAATTAGACTATTTACCGGATGTGTAATAACTTAAGCAACACGACGATTGCCACATGTGGAGCAGGATCTACTTACCCTTCAGGAGCACCTGAGAGCGCCCCCAGTTTATTTGGGTTCGTGTTGCTTTGTCTTTTGTTTTCTGTCTTGTGTCTGCTATACTATTATTTTTTTGTTTGTGTTTTTATTTTTAGCCATGGCGTTGTCGGTTTATTTTCAATCTACGAGACGAGCTTGACTCTTTTATTTCAATAGATAGAATATATATTTTTATCTTGGTCAATGGGTGTTTTTTCCGAAATTTTCATTGGTAAAAAGAAACTTGCAACGCATATCGTACGGGTACCTGTTGTCGCGGATCAGGAGAAATGACGCCCGAGTAGGATTTCGTTTTGTTGGGCTTTTTTTTTAACATTTATATATAAATGTATTTTATTTCACGCTATATATTATGAAAAGCTGTATTTGTTGTATTGAATATAACTACATGTAAAGCAGAAATAATAAAATTTACCTTTTTATCCTTTTTATTATAACTTCTTTCACCGGAGGCCAACAGAAGTATTAAACGACTACAATTCAGACTCGAAAACCTGGAAACGTTACATTACTAATTTTAATTTAGCATAAAATTTCATCAACGACCTAAATTGTATTGCATGATTATGCGCAATGTCTCTTCAAGGTTTTAACATTTGGAAGTCCAAAACTTAAAACAAACGGTTAGAGTAGACTTAAAAAAAATTGAAAGTCAAACCGGTAAAGAAATCAGAACGATACACGAGGGAGATTCATTCTTTAATACAATGATTTCTTAATTTTATAACAGCCAAATTATATCGAACAATATCCGAAACAATCTATTCATTAAAGGAAATATGTGAATACTTTTGCCAAACAAAGTAAAACTAACAAGAAATCGAAATCAAAGGGAAATTCAAATCGGAAAGTACCTCATCAAATAACAAAATCTTAAGCTCAGACAAATCAAACGAACGAGAAAAAAACAACTTTCATATGCCTGATTTGGTACCTGTTTTTCTGCAAGAAGAAAATGGTGGATTTAACATGGTTTTATAGCTATTCATCCACTCACCTAAGCCGTAATTTGGCACAACTTTTTGGAATTTTCGGTCCTCAATGCTCTTCAACTTAGTACTTGTTTGGCTTTTTAACTGTTATGATAGGTATGAGCGTCATTGAGGAGTCTTATGTAGACGAAACGCGCGTCTGGCGTATAAAAATGTAATGCTGGTACCTTTGATAACTATTTGTAAGGCAGTTGCATATACTTCCAATTAAAAGACAATGCTTTTTTGTAAACATACAGATGTAATAGGTAAAAATATGGATTACACAGAAAGGCGCACACACAACACACCAACAATCACAAAACACACGAATACAAAAATTCAAAAAAGCACAGTATAGGGATGCACACAAGTACCACGCCACGTCAAATGAAGATTTCCTAAAATTAACTGAACAGCAAAAGAATCATTCATAAAGGCAAAGAAACGAATACCATTAAACGTTAAGTTGATAAACAACATACGTACTTCGAATCTACACTTTAAGACCATCGTGTATAATTTGTGGAATAAAATAACAAAAGGACCAAACTTCCGAGGAAAATTCAAAGCGAAAAGTCCTTTATCAAATGGCAAAATCAAAAGCTAAAACATATCAAACGAATGATAAATAACAGTCATATTCCTGACTCGGGACATGCATTTTCATTCTTAGTAAATGATGGACTAACCCTCATTTTAGGGGTAGGTAAACCTCTCATTGGTATGGCAGTCGTTAAAGGGTAGCCAAACCTCTCATTTGTAAGGCAGTCGCAAATTATTCCATTATATTCACAGCGATGTGTGAACAAAACAAAGTCGAAAACTGAGGTACATCAGTCAACATTGTCTTTTAATCTTAATCACTATAAAATTAAATATTTAAACTCAAAAAGGCATAAAGACAAAGCACAAAAAATGAAAAACACGAATACAAAAAATAACATAGCACAAAATACACAATGACGGGATTTATAAGCACAAAAAGAGCCACGTTATGTGTGTCTATATAGGCAAAGCACTTTGTAGGATAAAAAAAAAAAACTTAATTCAAATAGTTTGGGGGTAGGGGTCAACATTGCTGCAAGTTTTATTAATCCAAAATTGATTTTACATATATCCAAATAGGTAAATCATGTTTTCCCAAATTAAGTTAAGAAGGGGGGGGGGGGGGGGGTCAGTAAAAAAACTATGTGAATTAAGAAGTTTTGTTACTATGCTACATTGAACTTTTGATGTCGTCCCTAACTCTTTTAAGATTAGAAAATATTGGTGAAAAATCTTTATATTCTAAAGTTGGTTATCACTGGTTCATTGGATACTAAAGCACCTTTTATTGACATAAGAGGATGTGGTACAAGAGCCAATGAGACAACTCTCCATCCAAGTCACAATATGTAAAAGTAAGCATTTAAGGTCAAATTACGGTATTCAACACGGAGCTTTGGCTCACACCGAACAACAAGATATAATCAAAGGGCACAATATGACTAGTGTTAAACCATTTAAACAAGAAACATAATTGTCTTTATTTATATAAATAAAACGAGAAACGTAACAACCACTGAACATTAGGTTCCTGACCTTAGTATACATACACATGATTTTTTTAATGAGATGTCTCGAAAATGAAATTATTGTATGACTGATTGATTGTTGTTTGCTTTCAGTGGCACATATTTCGTAATTACGACTTTGTTTTGTCGTATAAATCCTTATCAAAATGTAGACAGGCGATGTCTCATTTCCATACGGAGTATATATATAAAGATGTATATCCTGTCTAGACGATTGCTGCTCACAAGGAAGCTATTAAACCAAGAATTCCAAATGGTGAAGTTGAAATCAACCCTTCGTTAATTCACGGACGCCATCACGAGTTGGTTGACCTTAATGGAATAATCGTTTCATAGATGTGGAATAATATCGGTTATAGTGTTCCTTATGGTGTGTTCTTTATGTCGTAACTACAATACTTTTCCTTCTCACGAACGTGATCTACCGAATTAGACTATTTACCGGATTTGTAATAACTTTAGCAACACGACGATTGCCACATGTGGAGCAGGATCTATTTACCCTTCAGGAGCACCTGAGATCGCCCCCAGTTTTTTTGGTGTTCGTGTTGCTTTGTCTTTTGTTTTCTATCTTGTGTATGCTATACTATTATTTTTTTGTTTGTGTTTTTATTTTTAGCCATGGCGTTGTCGGTTTATTTTCAATCTACGAGACGAGCTTGACTCTTTTATTTCAATAGATAGAATATATATTTTTATCTTGGTCAATGGGTGTTTTTTCCGAAATTTTCATTGGTAAAAAGAAACTTGCAACTCATATCGTACGGGTACCTGTTGTCGCGGATCAGAAGAAATGACGCCCGAGTAGGATTTCTTTTTTTCTTTTTTTAAAGACGGTGAGGTCTTCAATTTTTTATGTTTATAACATGATTATGACGTTTATTTGATTACAACGATGAACTTTAACAAAACCTTGCAATTACGTCTTGAGAGATATCAGCAGAATGTTTTTTGAAAAACGAATCGTCTTTCCACTTTTCTGTTTTAACACAAATATCTATTGGTAGTCGAAATGTAGACCATTTACAGGGATCTAACATATTGCAGAATCTACTAATTGGTTTTCATAGCTACTCACGTCCAAAATATGCAGCAAATACTGATCATTTGACGTATGGCAAACAACAATGACCCCAATAAGACAATAAAAATACAACAACCAATGACATCTTTAAAAATGTCATCAGTTGGGTTGTATTTTAGCATAAATCTATTGATTTTTCAGATTAATGAATCTTGTAGTACATAATCAATTACAATTCTAAGCATTTGAAATTGCAGTCTGTCTGCCACTGGGTTGAATTATGCCCCCAAAAAAATCTTATAATTACACGATAGTTGTTTGTCCTCCTACACTTTTTATGTAATAAATTGCAGATGATGAAATTACTGGACTGGGAATGCATATTAATCTTTTTCATACAACGGGGCATTCAAAGTGCAATATACTAATGTGGTGACTTAGTACATGTTTTTTTTACCACAAAACGTTACAGACATAATATTGAAATTACTTTTCGACAAGTATATAGATTTATACGAGGCATAATCACTGATTAATGAATACCACAAAATGGAGCACATCACATGATTATAAAAAAACATGATAAGCTTGACATTTCGAGTTATACTGTAATGAAGTGACCTATATTGCTACAGGGAGAACCTCTGGTTGGATGTAGGATGTATAAATACACAGACACGTTCGGTCGAAATGAGGACGTGTAGTGATAGTGTTGCGCTTGGTTGCTGTGCACGCCTGGTACGTGAACACAGTTTTTTCGTAGTGTAATTCTTTAAAACCAAAAAAATAAAATTGAAAAAATCCCACCTGCGCTTTCTCAATAATATATTTATACAGTGTGTTGTACTACTTTTATGACAATTAATATCAAAGTTATCGCAAACTTCATTAGCTTTAACTCAAAATATGGACAAGTTTATGCCAAGGATGTCTTGATATCTATTGAAAGTTCGCAAATGCTAATTTTTAACCTTTTTCAGCCGCACCACATCTCCAATTTACTTTTTTAAAAAATCACAGTGTAATGTCATCCCCCTACTTCCTATTTGTGGCATAAAAAATAAAGAAATAAATTTGGAAGGTTTTTTTACAAAAATGACAAGTGAAACACTGTGCACACTTGTAAGATACTATATTCGAAAATAAAATTAATAACTGTGTTCCTTGACCGCCGAGCATGCACTCGTTTGACCTTACTCTAAGTTTAAATTGACATTTAACGCCAAATTTTAACTTGGTTATAGAAATAGGATTACCTGGACTTATCCCGATCTGATAGTTAAACCATTGCAAAAAAGTGAAATGACAAAAATACTTAACTCCGAGAAACATTCAAAACGTAATGTCTTTAATAAATGGCAAAATCAAAAGCTGAAACACATCAAACGAATGGATAACAATTGTCATATTCCTGAAATGGTACAGGCATTTTCTTATGTAGCAATGATGGATTAATCCTAGTTTAATGGATGGTTTATCTTCTCGTAAGTATGAAATCTGGACAACGACAACTTTAAAAATTAGTCTTCACTTCGGACAGGCACATACAGAATGTGGCGCGGTCTAACAAGCCGTTTAAAGGCGTCAACCAACCGCCGCCCCTTTTTTTACCTGGAAAAGTGGAGAAGCAGAAAATCATAAGAACAAACTGTAAAATCAGTTGAAAAATACTGAAATCATAAAAACAAAGAGTAGACGTGACAGGGTACTTATACATCCCCAAAGCTGGCAGGAAAGGTAAAAACATGGTACAAGAATTTCACTTGGCTGTATTTCTTATTATGTATAAGTGTATTTTATCTAATGTCATCTACTGACGTACGGATTGGTTGGATAAATCGCTCACTGTCCACCGACTATCAGATTATTCGAATGAAGTGCAAGCAACATTTCCTGCATAAAGACAGTTAACAGAACTTTTTTTTATACAACTTTGAGCGAGTAATGCATCTTGTATTACTTATAATATATAAATGTATTTTATTTCACGCTATATATTATGAATCGCTGTATTTGTTGTATTGAATATAACTACATGTAAAGCAGAAAATAATAAAATTTACCTTTTTATCCTTCTTATAATATCTTCCTTTACCGGAGGCCAACAGAAGTATTAAACGACTGCAATTCAGACTCGAAAACCTGGAAACGTTACATTACTAAGTGTTAATTTAGCATAAAATTTCATCAACGACCTAAATTGTATAGCATAATTATGCGCCATGTCTCTTCAAGGTTTAAACATTTGGAAGTCCAAAACTTAAAACAAACGGTTAGAGTAGACATTAAAAAAAAATGAAAAATCAAACCGGTAAAGAAATCATAACGATACACAAGGGAGATTCATTCTTTAATACAATGATTTCTCAATTTTATAACAGCCAAATTATATCGAACAATATCCGAAACAATCTATTCATTAAAGGAAATATGTGAATACTTTTGCCAAACAAAGTAAAACTAACAAGAAATCGAACTCAAAGGGAAATTCAAATCGGAAAGTACTTTATCAAATAACAAAATCTAAAGCTCAGACACATCCACGGGGGGTCAACTTCCTATTATTGGGTATACGGGGATATGCCAAAATATGGGTCATAATTTTGCGAGATTGTATATAGGAATGACCCTCTTTTTTAATGACATCCTAAATTTAAATGCATTTACGTTTGATAACTGTTTATTGATTTGGGGAATGATCTACATATCATATATAAATATGTTATTGAGAATGTCAATTCATATATAAAAAATTAAGGGTAGCTGGTATATTTATGAATTATGAGTGATGATGAGTTAATTTAGTGCTTATATAAGCATGGGTCATATTTTAAATATTATATATAAGAATATGTCATTCTTTCTTAAATATTTATATAACTATAGGTACTGAATTTCAGTGAATGTAATATTCAAATGGGCATGTTTTTTTAGGCAAAAATGGCACACCCCTACCAAAAAAATATTGAAGTTGACCCCCCGTGGACACATCAAACGAACGAGAAAAAAACAACTGTCATATGCCTGATTTGGTACCTGTTTTTCTGCAAGAAGAAAATGGAGGATTTAACATGGTTTTATAGCTATTCATCCTCTCACCTAAGCCGTATTTTGGCACAACTTTTTTGAATTTTGGGTCCTCAATGCTCTTCAACTTTGTACTTGTTTGGCTTTTTAACTGTTATGATATGAGCGTCATTGAGAAGTCTTATGTAGACGAAACGCGCGTCTGGCGTATAAAGTTGTAATTCTGATACCTTTGATAACTATTTGTAACTTAAAGGCAGTTGCATAATCGCCCCTAGTTTTTGGTGGGGTTCGTGTTGTTTATTCTTTACTTTTCTATGTTGTGTCATGTGTACTATTGTTTTGCTGTTTGTCTTTTTCATTTTTAGCCATGGCTTTGTCAGTTTGTTTTAGATTTGTGAGTTTGACTGTCCCTTTGGTATCTTTCGTCCCTCTTTTTGAATAAACTTCCAATTAAAAGACAATGCTTTTGTGTAAACATACAGATGTAATAGGTAAAACTATGGGTTACACAGAAAGGCACACACACAACACACCAACAATCACGAAACACACGAATACAAAAATTCACAAAAGCACAGTATATGGATGCACACAAGTCCCACGCCACGTCAAATGAAGATTTCCTAAAATGAACTTAACAGCAAAAGAAATATTCATAAAGACAAAGAAAAGAATACCATTAAACGTTAAGTTGATAAACAACATACGTAGTTCGCTACACTTTCACACGCATCATGTAAATGTAGCGGAATTTGATGAGACTGTTATTAAAGTGAGAGGTTTAGCGCTATAGAACCAGGTTTAATCCACCATTTTCTACATTTGAAAATGCCTGTACCATGTCAGGAATATGACAGTTCTTGTCCATTCGTTGTTGATGCGTTTTGTTTTTTGATTTTGCCATGTGATTATGGACTTTCCAAATTGAGTTTCCTCTGAGTTCAGTATTTTTGTGATTTTACTTTTTAAGACCAACGTGTATAATTTGTGGAATAAAATAACAAAAGGACCAAACTTCCGAGGAAAATTCAAAACGAAAAGTCCTTTATCAAATGGCAAAATCAAAAGCTAAAACATATCAAACGAATGATAAATAACAGTCATATTCCTGACTCGGGACATGCATTTTCATTCTTAGCAAATGATGGACTAACCCTCATTTTAGGGGTAGGTAAACCTCTCATTGGTATGGCAGTCTTTAAAGGGTTGCCAAACTTCTCATTTGTAAGGCAGTCGCAAATTATTCCTTTATGTTCACAGCGATGTGTGAACAAAACAAAGTCGAAAACTGAGGTACATCAGTCAACAATGTTTTTTTTAATCTTAATCACTATAAAATCAAACAGTTAAACTCAAAAAGGCTTAAAGACAAAGCACAAAAAATGAAAAACACGAATACAAAAAATAACCATAGCACAAAATACACAATGACGGGATTTATAAGCACAAAAAGAGCCACGTTATGTGTGTCTATATAGGCAAAGCACTTTGTAGGATAAAAAAAAAAATTAATTCAAATAGTTTTGGGGTAGGGGTCAACATTGCTGCAAGTTTTATTAATCCAAAATTGATTTTACATATATCCAAATAGGTAAATCATGTTTTCCCAAATTAAGTTAAGAAGGGGGGGGGGGTCAGTAAAAAAACTATGTGAATTAAGAAGTTTTGTTACTATGCTACATTGAACTTTTGATGTCGTCCCTAACTCTTTTAAGATTAGAAAATATTGGTGAAAAATCTTTATATTCTAAAGTTCGTTATCACTGGTTCATTGGTGAAGTTGGGTAATTGCTACTAGTTGGGGAATTCAATAATTTCAATATTAATATCGTCTCCTCTGTCATAGAACCTGGTAATGAGATGACTGTATGTCAAATTCGAATAAATACGGAAGATTCATCAACAAGGTATTGGTACCTTCCGATAATTTTTTTTCTTCAGAAAAAACGACGAGACGCTCGTTCATCAACTTTCTACTCAAGCACACAAAAATGTTAAAATAGGGATACAGCAGTCGACGTAACAATGTTATATTAGTAATTTGAATTACTAGAAAAACTAACACATATTTCAAAACAAATTGCACATAAACAAGGATCATAATTAAAAACAAAGGTAAGAATACAATAATTAAACTTAGCACAATAACACAATGGCGGGATGTTCAAATACCGAGTCACGCTAAAGAGATATTACGAAAAATGGATTAAATAGTAAAGGTTATTCTTAGACGAGGGCCTGCCTGTATGCCCAATTTACAGGTGAAGCTTGTAGATTGCTACTAGGGAGGGGAAAATCGATAATTACATATAACAATCGTCTCGTTTGTTACAGATTCCTGTACAGAGATGACCGGTTGAGTCAAATTCGAGGTATGTGTCTAAAATGGAGGCAGAAGAAACATGGTTGGTTGTTTCTTTAATTTCGAGTTCTGGAGGATATTTAATGGAAGCAAATAAGAAAATTTGGATTAATAGAAAGAGCATCATCAATTCATCTGAATGTGAATCTAACGAAACAGGCTCCATTGATCTCCTTGATTTTAATAAGTGTCTAAAGGAAAGGTATTGAAGACATGTTGTAGGTATCCCCATGGGCATTTATTGTGCCCCTTTAAAAGCAAGACATGTTTTTGTACTGTTACGGATCACAGTGTATGACAAAACTCAGTAAAGACCCGTCGAAAATGTATTTAATTGATAAATTCAACAACGCTTACCGTTATCTTGATGATAATTTTTCGTTAAATAATGAAGAATTTTCTCAATATACTGCTGAAATTTACACCAAGGAACTTACTTTAAATAAATCAAATTTATTCGGTAAATTAACTCATCATAGAAACCAGGACTACATTTTAAATATACGCCAGACGCGCGTTTCGTCTACAAAAGACTCATCAGTGACGCTCGAATCCAAAAAAGTATAAGAAAAAAAAGCCGCATAAAGTACGAAGTTAAAGAGCATTGAGATCCAAATTTCCGAAAAAAAGTGTTGCCAAAAACAGCTAAGGTAATCTATGCCTGAGATAGAAAAGCCTTGGTATTTATAACTGTCCTTTCCTGGATTTATATATTTTGGTTTTAAACGGGAAACTCCACACAAAATTTACAACAAAAGAGACGATTTTTCGTTCCCTATTGTTAATTTTCCATTTTTTAGATGGTGATGTTCCTTTGACACCATTTTACGGTGTTAATATGTCGCAGCTCGTTCGCTATGCCCGTGTCTGTTGTGACGTTCTTGATTTTAATGCAATCTATGTATTACTGTTAAATTATTAAACCAGGGATATCGTTACCATAAATTACTTAAAACCTTTATAAAAAAAAAATCCAAAGATATAAATATTTGGTTTTGAAGTTATCACAGTGTATGACAAAACTCAGTAAAGACCCGTCGAAAATGTATTTAATTGATAAATTCAACAACGCTTACCGTTATCTTGATGATAATTTTTCGTTGAATAATGAAGAATTTTCTCAATATACTGCTGAAATTTACACCAAGGAACTTACTTTAAATAAATCAAATTTATTCGGTAAATTAACTCATCATAGATACCAGGACTACATTTTAAATATACGCCAGACGCGCGTTTCGTCTACAAAAGACTCATCAGTGACGCTCGAATCCAAAAAAGTATAAGAAAAAAAAGCCGCATAAAGTACGAAGTTAAAGAGCATTGAGATCCAAATTTCCGAAAAAAGTGTTGCCAAAAACAGCTAAGGTAATCTATGCCTGAGATAGAAAAGCCTTGGTATTTATAACTGTCCTTTCCTGGATTTATATATTTTGGTTTTAAACGGGAAACTCCACACAAAATTTACAACAAAAGAGACGATTTTTCGTTCCCTATTGTTAATTTTCCATTTTTTAGATGGTGATGTTCCTTTGACACCATTTTACGGTGTTAATATGTCGCAGCTCGTTCGCTTTGCCCGTGTCTGTTGTGACGTTCTTGTTTTAAATGCAATCTATGTATTACTGTTAAATTATTAAACCAGGGATATCGTTACCATAAATTACTTAAAACCTTTATAAAAAAAAAAATCCAAAGATATAAATATTTGGTTTTGAAGTTTGGTTGTACCTGCAGAAAACTTATTTCTAACGGGATAGCACATCCTCATTTTTACGGAAATGTTATTAACCGTGCCCGGAAATTAAGTAATAATCCATGTAAACTTGTCGCTCCTTTAAATTAAATTATTTTAAAAAGTTACCTATTAAACACTAATAAGATCATTGAATATTGTTTTTATTGGTATAAATATTGATTTTGTTATCAGTAAATTAAAAGCTTACTAAATATTACTAGTATGTTATATACATTTACATATTCATGGATCTACTATCATTCGATACATCTAACTTGGCATTGCACAAGGTCATGTTTTTCTCTGGCTGTTTATGAAGTCTTTATACTAAATCCATTTGATGTTGGATGTGTACGGATTGGTAGTTTAGTCTTAGATGCATGATTATATATTATAAATTGTTAGTGGCTTTGAACTAGCTGTCAGATAACTGCGAGTACTTTCAGATCTGTTCATTGTGTCTTTTTGTGTCGGGATGTATAAGTACCCGGTCACGTCCACTTGTATTTTTGTCCATCTGATGATTAAAGCCTTTTTCAACTGGTTTCTATAGTTCGTTGTACTGTTATACCACGCTCCAAGGTTAGGGTGAGGGTTGGGATCCCGCCAACATGTCAAACTCCGCCACATTATTTATGTACGTGCCTGTCCCAAGTCAGGAGCCTGTAATTCAGAGGTTGTCGTTTGTTTATGTGTTACATATTTGTTTTAATAAGGCCGTTTTCTCGTTTGAATTGTTTCACATTGTCTTATCAGGGCCTTTAATAGCTGATTATGCGGTCTGGGCTTTGCTCATTGATGAAGGCCATACGGTGACCTACATTTGTTAATATCTGTGTCATTTTGGTCTCTTGCGAACAGTTGTCTTATTGGCAATCATACCACATCTTTTTTAAATGTACAAATACACTGCATTGCTAATATCCACGTCATTTGAACTCTAGTTGATAGTTGTCCCTTTGTCAATCATGCCATATACCATATTAGTATATAGATGTAGGAAGATGTGGTATGAGTCATGAGTGCCAATGAGACAACTATCCATTCAAATAACAATTTATAAAAGTAAACCATTAGAGGTCAAGTTACGGCCTTCAACACGGAGCCTTCGCTCACACATTCAAACGGGAAAACCAACGGTTTAATCTATATAAAAAAAACAAGAAACGAGAAACACGCATAAATTACATAAACAAACGACAACAACTGTACATCAGATTCCTACTTTTTTTTCTTCTATTCCTTCTTTTTAATAAAGATAACAACCAACAATTACTAACAGCTTTTGTGTATAATGCCTCTTTTATTCTGAAGTAGACGCAGCGGACTTTGGATAGTCTTTTATGGTGGTGCAAGAAACCTAGCTTCCAATCAAAAATTGTCATCATTTTCGCATTTTGAAATACTTTTAGAAATTCACATGTGATTAATTGTTCAACCAATCCTTGTCGAATTGTGAATACAACTTAAATTATACAAATGTACTTTAGGTTTATAAATTTCTCATTTTGACTTCTGTCTGGTGCACGCATTTGAATGCGGGATGTAAAAATACACAGCCACGTTCTATAGGGATGATTATATTTTGAAACTTATGGACATTACGTCAAACTTTTACACTTGCATTAATTCTGTAAGGGACCAAATTGTACTAATTTTAAATTTACTATTTAAGGCTGTGTAATTGAAAGATATCGTAACATATTGTTTTTATAATATTCAAATTTAGAAGGGCAGTGTTAAAGCATTGATTCGTTTCTGGAAATATGCAAATACACTTTTATTTTCATTTTAAGAAGAAGTTAGGTGTATAAAAGCCATTCGTAGCTTGTTTTCACTATTTAACTTTTTTTTTAAATTTTCCTATGCATTTAATAGGTGATAGAACGATAAAGGTCCTGTTCATTGTTGAATGTCATTCGTTGTCTATTTAAAAACAACCGCAGATGTGGTATGACTGCTAACTACCCACCAAAGTACATATGAAGCGGATGTAAGTGCTTCGCCGAATTATTCATTTCAAATAAAACGGTCAAATAGTTTACTAGTTTACTTTGCTCCTAAATCATGTAAATTAAGTTGATTGATGTTTGATATGTTTGATGAGAAATGATGAAATTGTGGCCTTAAATCTTTCCCTGCGGTCTTAAAAATATTTTAAAACTAAATCCATGCTACTTTAACTCTTATTTCAAGTCGCAACAGTTATCAGTCTCCGGTATAGACACATCAATCTAAATTGTCTGAGGACAGTTGACATATTTCCAATTTTATATTTACTAATATTCGTGCAACCCCTCTGAAAAACAAAAGTGTTAAATCAATGTAACAGTCGTTAACCCATGTTCAAAATTCTGAAAACGATTAAAGAAAGACACATTTAGGTAAAAAAATTAAAAAAGTAAGGGAATCGCAAGAAAATCAATTACAGTCGTTCTTCCTCGAAACTCTGCTGAGATAATTTCTAGGTAAGGAGCTTATTATGTTAATGAGATAAGAAACACAGAGACAAGTGCCTGTGATAAGATAACATCATTCGATGAAGAAGAGCCGGTGTATATGTTATTGCTAAGAAATGGGAAGTTGGCAATTTGAAAGTTAAAATCATCAAAGTTCTAGTTAGATAGAAAACAATTGTAAGCACTTATGGTTATTATTGGTCCGAGGCTTGCTGTATTGGTCTGAGGCCGAGAACCAATAACAAGACCAATTCAGAAATAATCACGTATAATATCTCTATTAATTTACTACTTAGCTTATGGTACATATTTTCCAACATTCATATTTATAATAATACAAAATCGAAAACTGCAGAGGAAGAAGTTTTTTATTCAAATTTTCTTCAAGGAACAACGTACCTAGTTTATAACTTGTTTCAGTTATTCAGGAGATGAAACAATTTCACTTGTAACTTTGTTAGTACATGTGTTATTTTTCTCATTTCTGCCAGATACAGTATTTATATTGATGGTGCCAACACTAATTACAGCCCCTGTGTTTCAAACAATCATTGTAGAGTCATATCACAGCATTGTAGAGTCATAGTTCACTCGAACAATAGGCCTCCTTTGAATACTGACATTTTAATGCAGCATAGGATTATGTAAGTAACGGCTTTGTTGTTTTAAATTGGCTGTATCTAAGTACTCTATGTATGAGACAAAGGAGATAGCAAGTAAATGCAACGCATCTTTAATATTCCATTAGTTTGTAAATGTTCTGCAGAAATTTTTAAAACACATTGGCCATGCAATTACAGTTCTTTAGCATTCAAAAGGGACTTTTTCCTTTTTTTTTCCCTTTTTCTTCTTGTAGTCTTTTATTTCATCTTATGCTGCAAAATACATTAAAACACATGTTTAAAATGAAACTACAATTTGTATTTGATATTCACAAATCGATTCTTACTTCCTAGATATACCTGTTGGTAGTCATACAACTAGAATTTATAGACACATATCACCCCTTTACCAGGTTGAAGACAAATGCTACATTCTACAATTAGTTCGCTGGCATGTTTCTATTAATACAGAAACGAAATTTGGCGCCATGGTACCATTGTGACCCGTGAACATAAACCTATGCAATTATTTTTTATTGTTGTGATGTTACCCTATTGTTTCAGATCAGGGTGGAGGGGTTGGACCATTAAAACGTGTAAATGTGCTGCAATTGTTTGCACCTGTCACAAGTCAGGAATCTGATGTTCAGTAGTTGTCGTCTGTTAATGTGGTTCATAAGTGTTTCTCGTTTTATATAAATTAGACCTTTGGGTTTTCCACTTGAATGGATTTACACTAGTCAATTTTGGGGCCCTTTATAGCTTGCTGTTCTGTGTAATCTAAGGCTCCGTATTGAACATCATACTTTACCCTATAATGGTTTACTTTTTTAAATTGTGTCTTGGATGGAGAGTTGTTGGTTTATTGGCACTCAAACCACATCTTCTTCTATCTTTTTACAACTCAATATCCATTAATGTTTTCAAAAATAAGTATGAGCATGTCTATTTGCCAAAAACAAACAGAAGAATTTATGTATTTATACTGTAAATGTTATGGCTTCTGTATAGTACCTTACAGTAATTCCATGAACATTTGGCAAATGTTTGGCTTGTTTCTTAATTCTTAATGTGGACACACATGAACTTGAACAAAGTTTAACCATTGGCACAATACTGTACGGCTAATTCTCATTAACAATTTCACCAATATGTCCATCATATATGTCAGAACTGTCATGATATTTAGATGATTCTGGTATCATCACACTAGATATGGTATGTTATGCTTCTTTGTTTTGTTTTACGGAAGGATCAGAACAATGATATAATGATCCAATGTTTTTCCAAAATCCCGTAGAACCTCTGTAAAGGCTTACCATTCTGCAGTAAAGTAGTTGCACAAGTTTTACGGCTAGAACGATTAACCTTACGCCCTTGTTATTCTCCCTTTTCAGCCATGTTTTATGATACATCTTTCCTTTTCTTATATATTGTTTGGAAATCCAGAATTTTTGTTTTTGTCTCAATTGTTATATATATATGCTTTATATTTTGGTCTAGCATAGGCCTATGACGTCTGTATTTATGGATATGTAATTTTTTCTCTGTTCAAAAACTTTGGGTTGACCAGATCCGTAATCTAATTTGTTTTCCAAAATCTTGTTTAAGTGCTACGTTTTTAAATAAAATTGAGTTTATTTGCAAAAGTTTTATGGACAAAAGAACCCATATTTACCTCGGGTTTCTTTATTTATATACCTCGTTTAGGTTGTCTTTTCTTACGGTTGGCAAGTTTTCAAAGAAGGCCTCGGTCAATATGTGTTCCTCTGTCTTCAAAATCTCATTTAGCTTGTCTTTTCTTAAGGTTGTTCAGATTTTGCTAATTCTGATATTTGGTCAACATTTTTGTTTTGGAACATTGAAGGTGTTACACCTCCTTATAATAGTAATTATTGATAACAATCTAATTAAAATATAGATCTCCGATTTCGTTATACTACGTTACTACATATGTATTCGTTATACTACGTTACTACATATGTATTCGTTATACAACGTTACTACATATGTATTCGTTATACTACGTTACTACATATGTATTCGTTATACTACGTTACTACATATGTATTCGTTATACTACGTTACTACATATGTATTCGTTATACTACGTTACTTCATATGTATTCGTTATACTACGTTACTACATATGTATTCTTTATACTACGTTACTACATATGTATTCGTTATACTACGTTACTACATATGTATTCGTTATACTACGTTACTACATATGTATTCGTTATACTACGTTACTTCATATGTATTCGTTACATATGTATTCGTTATACTACGTTACTACATATGTATTCGTTATACTACGTTACTTCATATGTATTCGTTATACTACGTTACTACATATGTATTCGTTATACTACGTTACTACATATGTATTCGTTATACAACGTTACTACATATGTATTCGTTATACTACGTTACTACATATGTATTCGTTATACTACGTTACTACATATGTATTCGTTATACTACGTTACTACATATGTATTCGTTATACTACGTTACTTCATATGTATTCGTTATACTACGTTACTACATATGTATTCGTTATACTACGTTACTACATATGTATTCGTTATACTACGTTACTACATATGTATTCGTTATACTACGTTACTTCATATGTATTCGTTATACTACGTTACTACATATGTAGTAACGTAGTATAACGAAATCGGAGATCTATATTTTAATTAGATTGTATTGATAACAATCATTCAACATTTTAGACATTTTTTAGCAGAATATTTAAATGTGCGTGCAAATTTGCTTCTTTATGTAATTTTTTTTACTTGTTATCAAGAACTTCATGCAACAAACAAAATTATCACTAAAAATGTCAATAGCAAATGATGCATACCATTTTTTTCTAAATATTCCAATCCACTAGATATTTTTTCCAGTAGTACATCTCGCAACAACAAATATACATGATCCTGTCTACCTCTCAGACAAAAAAGTGAAACAACATGTTTAAACTAATTCCACGCGTATGAATAGATTTACTTTAATATGTAACGCTCAGAGCCAAATATTTGAAAGCGAAAGATTATTCAAAAATTCGAAACAATTGAAGATCTTAATGACCAAAAATAGTCCCCCCCCTTTAAAAGCTAAATCCACATAAGGCCAACTTTTACAAAGAGTTGAAACCATAGATTGTATTTGTAATTTCATTTTTCTGGATTTTCTAGATGAGAGAAAAATCTTAAATCCGATTACAACTTAAACCTCTGAACTATACATGATTTTTCATAAATTTAAATGCACAAATATGAACAAATTTATTTTAATTTTTGTTATAAAAGTCAGATGTCAGTCAGTCAGTCATACTTGGCACAACTTTTTGAAATTTTGGGTCCTCAATGCTCTTTAACTGTGTACTTGTTAGTTTTAAAACTATGTTGATCTGAGCGTCACTGAGTCTTGTGCAGACTAAACGCGCGTCTGGCGTATTAAATTATAATCCTGGTACCTTTGATAACTGTCTATAACTAACTGAATTGAACATATTGAAATTAAAAAAAATATTTTAAAAAACTATAAATAGTGTCGTTGTATTTGCGGTGTTGAGTGATACTATAAGAAAATCAGAGATATAATTACTCATATCCAATAATGAAACAAAACTTTTAAAGATGATAAAGGAAACTTAAACAGATTACACAATATTTCTCATTATTTGAATTGTAATACCGCAATGATTTATCTAGTATTGTCATGTATATATGTGTTTCATCATCAAATAAGGAAACATATACATAATCAAATCCTCAAAATAACTACTCAAATGGTACTAGTAAAATGAGGAAGATGAGATCAAATTTGTCATTATATGATTTGCGACCTTGTTACATGTACGAGATTGTCATATCTTACAGTGGTTTTAAGGAAAGAGTGGGCTTTATTTCATACAAATTTTCTTTTTAAACGACCTAACGTGTAAACTTAGAAGGTTGATATGTTTGTTTGATAATTCCATTTAAAGCTAGAAAAGACGAATGTAGAAGGTGTTTAAAGGATTGACAATGAATATTAACTGATCGGAAAGCTATATATTGTAGATCTTCATATATATTCAGGACGGGAATAATTTAACAAATGTAATTAAAGATATCATAAAAAAGCATTATGTTTTATTGAATATTAAAAGTATGTTTTACTATTGAATTGCGTATGTACAAATAGTGATGTATTTGTATCATCAACGTAAACATGACAATGTTCAATAACACCTTTTAAAAATACTTAATATGAGACGTAAAAATGACAAAGTACAAAATAAATCCATTGACAGACAGTTGTCAAACACTTTACACGTTACAGTTTTATGTTTTCATCTGCATTATAGAATTAAACTGTTTGTAGAAGAGTTATATTATTTTGGCTTTATTAAATAGACAATCACGAAGACAGACAGTGTCTCTCCTGTAGTGCTAAGGAAAAGATTAGCATCACACTTCTCCCGTTTCATTTCGTTTCCAAGGAAGTCTTTAAATCCAGTAAGATCGATACACGTACTTATTTGAACTGTACGGTAAACAATTGGCTTTAAATGTGTCTTTAAAAAAGGATATTTCCGTCAAATTCAGATAATTAGGATAATCTCACGTTAATTTGCATGTTTTGACCGTTAAAAATGTATTGCACTGTTGAACCGAAAGAGTCTTTCAAACGACAAAGTATTAAAAACGTAAAAAAAAAAAAATGCTCAACTTTAATTTTCCACACCACTTGTGGAGATGAAAACATTTTAAAGCTCACCAAAACGAAAAAGGACTTAATATGAAATTCTATTTACTGTTAACACACCTTGTATGGATTTGTAACATCAGTATATTATGAACTGTGTCTGTATTTACTTTCTTAGCTTTCTATTTTTACAAAGGTAAACGCATTCAATATTACCCACCATGACGCGCTCATTTATAATAACCAATGAATATTTGAAATGATTGGAGCTTTCAATAAGACAGCTTTTTCACTTTTCATCTTTGTGAGTATTTTGTAGGCCCATTTCTTGAAAGTTTGCCTTGTACTTCTTGTTTTATTTAAATCACAATGGTAAACTGACATGTAGAATGAACTCTTCATACATACCAGGATTAAAATTTTGTATTTGCGACAGACGTACGCTTCATCTACAAAAGACTTCTCAGTGACGCTCTAATTAAAAAAAAAGTAAAAAACGGAAAAAAAAAATATGATGTTGAGAGTATTGAGGACTAAAGATTCCTAAAGGGATGAATACATACGTAGCAACGTCCAATCGGGATTATGTTGATCAGATCAAATCCAACTTATGTCTAGTTGTGCACTTCTATCAAATCAATTTAAAGCTCTGACGGTAAAACACAGAATTTACCAGGTTAATATATAAAATAAATGGCTATGCGAAGAAGCTTTCCTCTTGATGTTAGATAAAGAGTATATTTTCCTGAAACTAGGTAAAAAGTACGAATTCAACAGGTTTCACAGCCGCAGTTCTTCACTTTAAACTCATCTATTTTAAGTAGCTCTTTATTTATCCGAAAGAAATTGACTCTTCAGTTTCTCGCTTTGGAGGAATTATTATTGTGTATGATATATAATAGCATAAAAAAAACAGCCTATGTTATATACACATCTTAACCCGATTAACTTTGCTGAAGAATTTTCAAGACATATTTCTCTTGGCATATCATATACCATTGTCCAAATTAACCGCAATTTTCTTTTTGCAATTGATTATTTCTGAGGAGTTTCTTGCTCTTCGTGTTAATGCATTTTTGTAAATAATCAATCATAATTTTATGTCGTACGGCTGTAATTTTAACTTAAATCAAATATTGATTCATCATGTAAAGTGCAATTGTTTGGCACTCATGGCTTAAAATTTAACAATCATAGACTTAGGAAAATGACCAAAATCAAGTTTGACCAGAATTTTTACGATGGTTGTTTTTTCCATTTGTCAGCGAAATAGTTTGCCATTATTCAAACATATTACTGCCTCAGTTCTAACCACTTAATTAAGATGACTTAAAGATGCAAAACCAATTGGCTTTTTTCAATGAATTCGGTATCTAGTAATTGTAATTAATTTGATAATACACGTGTAGTTGCAACATGTTATTTGTTTATCACAGTACATTTTATTTATACTGATTATTGAAGATCTAGCTAATGACTATTTTTTAAAGTACATTAATGTTTGAAGAAATTATGGAAGTAGCTTCATATATATAAAACAACAGTTCCTCGACAAAACAGTTTGACAAATGTGGAACTCGAGATGTTCAGGTATACATGTAAATCGGCGTCGATACCATATATCAAGCTCTAAAACTATTTTAAATTTTCATAAAGTATAAATTTATGAAATTGGAATATTTTTTTTCAAGGACAGTTTTTATTTTCTGCGTTCAAGATGCTTTTATTGATTAAACTTAAAACATGAAAGTTAAAAGCCGAATACAGTATTTGAAAGCAGGGATTATAAGAACCGAAACAGTTGCAGACTATATAATCAAAAAGGACCCACAACTTTGAAAATTGACAAATCCATCTCAGGTCATCTTTTTTTCATATTTCAATCTAGGTTATATGTAGTATAACGAAATCAGAGATCTATATTTTAATTCTTAAAAACACAACTTTACGACAAAAGAGATGATTTCAGCTTTCCAATTGTGAACTTTTCATTTCTGTGTTGCAACATTCCAGCAGCGCCTGCATACAGTTTATATATCTCTCAATTGATACGATATTCCCGTGCTTGCATTTCCTCTCATGATTTCCTTGACAAATGGAAACAATCTACTTCAAGACCTGTCAACATAATCGGACATATCATTCTACCTCAAAGCCAAACAGTCCTCCATTTAACTTTTACATGTAATACCAGATGCCTAGAGAAAAAGCGGCACCATTTGTCTTTAAGTCTGGTTTGAAAAAACTGTTAATCAAACCCAAAACATTTAACACTACAGGCGAACAAGAGTCCAGGTCAAATGATTTTTTTCAAGCAGAAACAACAAAACAATTCTATTGTTTCCCCTTTTCATCTGAAACTATAAGAACCAAAACACAATTATGAAGATGTGTACTTGGATGCACTTTTGAAACTAGTTTCCAATCATGATATTTGTATTTTAGTGTGAATTGGTATTATTTTCTGCCTTTGGCATTCGAAAATAAAACGTTAATTATTTTGACATCTTTGACTTATTTTATAGTCTAGGGCACCTAGGTGCTTTGAAAAGACATTACTTTTAAATGAAATTTGCCTTAAAGTCTGGTAAGATGGCAAATGGTATGAATATAATGTCTTAAACTGTGATGACTTGACACCTTCAAGCATCCAATGTAGACAAACTTCATCTGTTTTATATCTTTTGCAATACGTTTACTTTTTATTAGGTCTTGTAGTAGACAAATATGGATAAACTGTCGTGCTCTAAAAGGCGTAATTAATTCTATGTTTTAGTAGTTTGAACTCTAAGCATAACTACTGAGTAGAAATGGAATTATATGCCAAAACAGAAACATAAAGCCTCACTTTTAACAAAAGCACATGCATAAGCAAAGTATAATTTGATTGGTTGAATTATGATTGTATTTCATATTTTCATGGTTTGTTGACGTACCCTTACGTTATAATTTGAACATATTTTTTTTATAGAAATTTGAATATAAGGCCTTAGGGACAATTCATGTGTAGGGAAGATACATTGGAAGTATCACTAGGACCGTATAGCTTCCGATGCTGAAGGTACAAATGTAATATAACGTATGTTTCAAGAAGCAATTTTAAACTTTAAAAATCTTTCAAAACGGAGAAAAAAATAGTTGCACTCTCATTAACACAGTATAATTATTAAAAGAGCTACAATATCAACTTAAGGATGTATTTATATCATTACACCCGATTATACTAAGAGATTTTGCTTTAGTTTAAAAATCAACCCATAAAAAGCATTTGCAGTAAGACTAAAAATAAGGATTTTCAACATTAATACGGAAAAAGAAAATATAGTAAGACAGACGAAGGAAAACACCAGTCACACAGTTTTACAATATCGTCTCGACTCGAAAACGAAAAGAAGAAAAAACAAATCATCTTTTTGAAATCATATTAAAATGAATATTTTATTGTAAATTTGCGGCAAAATGTAGCAATGTGTACAGCTTGAATGAACTATAGATACTAACTTTACCCAAATTGGGACATACCATATGTAGTGAGTTCACCGAAAGCAGACAAAATATTCCACTTCGGATAATTAACCATACATTATCCTGACTGAAGATAGAATGTGGTACTCCGAATATATATTATTCATATGTGTAAATACCAATAACGATAAATATGTTTACATTTGTATAGAGTTGAAGAAAAAATATTTCCTCAATGTACCATATACGCCTTTTTAACTTTTTTGGATTCGAGCGTCACTGATGAGTCTTTTGTAGACGAACGCGCGTCTGGCGTATATACAAAATTTAGTCTTGGTGTCTATGATAACTTTATATGCATATATTACCACATAAAATAATGGGATATTCTAAGATAAAGGTCTACATATTTTTTTAACTTATTAAAATACACACTTGTAGCCGAACATATATATTACATAATAATAGTTGACAAATGATCATGCACACTGCCAATAATTAAGCAAGTTTGTTTTGATACATTTCTACCCTTGTACACATCAGTAAGACTGAAAACTTGTAACGTTATACTTTAATCAATTCAGTTCTATTTATTAATATATAAAACAGTACTACTTATTAATATATAAAAACAGTACTATTTATTAATATATAAAAACAGTACAATTACCAATTCTATTAATTCAGTACTGATTTTTTTCAGTACTGTTTCAATACTGATATGTGACTATTATACAAGTGAGAGGTTTAGCTTAGTATAAAACCAGGTTAAGTCCACCATTTTCCTCATAAGAAATGTACCAAGTCAAGAATTTGACATGCTTTATTTTAAATAGTTATCAAAGGTACCAGGATTAAGGGCAACTTTCCGTTTAGATCTTTCCTCGGAGTTCGGTGTTTATGTTATTTCACTTTTCACATCCAAAAGAAATTCACATACTATATACAAAGGGGGATAATAAACAAACATTAGTTTCATTTTTTGCATTCCAATATTTGCCATATGTGTGCTTCATGTTAAATAACGAATAGCTAAATATATGTAAAAGGGTCATCTTATCTTTACCTTCGATTTAATTCTTAACTAAAATAGACGTATGAACATCAAATATTCAGCAAATAAACTTTTTCGGACAATTACATATTAGATCTAAATTTTTGAACAAGGAGAAATTGTGCAAGGCGTTGTTAGGCTTTACCGGTTTAAAGGAGATATTGGAATGTATATATGCTTTTGTATTTGTTATATATATTATATCGATAGTGTCTTTAAATGTGTTGTATGGCTTTTGCAAAATTATTGGGCCAGAATAATTTGGTGGTTTTTTTTTTCTATTTCACTTGAAAAAGATATGTAGTGTATGTAGGTACAAAATATGTATTACAAAATATTTTATAAAAACCTGAAGAGTCTTGCAGTTTTTTTAAGCCGGTTCATCACAGAAAAAACGAACGGTCTATTGTGTGCCTTTCCCCAGATCCAAACAAATAGGGCTTTCTGAAAAACAAATGTCGTTCATCATAGGTAAGTCTGGTTTCTCAACTAGGCTTCTACAAGAAAGATCGTCTCTTGGCATTATCACTTTCTTCATGACGTGCCGGTGTTGTAGGTGCTCCACATGTATACCCAAAATCAATGATTAGACGTTCTAAAAGAGACCCTTGGCTTATTGCATTTTACATAACCAATAGTAGATCTTGCATGTTACGCAGCTGTTCAGTATACTCTTGTTCCCATCTCCAGCTTCGTTTTCACTACGTAACAATTTCTCTGTTTTGATTGTTCTCAATATCATTTGGTATTTATGTGACATTTGTTGTGTTCAACAACATCAATAGTAATCTTAGATCTATTTTGTGTTTTCATTTGTGGTCTATCTCCCTCCGTTTCTTCGTATTTCACGGTTTTTTTTAGAAGCCACAATAATTTTTCTCTGCCTAAAGTTGGAGGAATACAGCAATTGGCATCATCGAATTTACATAACTGAAATGTAAGGTGTCTCTGTCTGATATGTTTTTCAATTCATGAATGATCGACACTTCTTTGTGTGCACTTTTTGTAACCTTTTTATGAATAGTGATTGGATCTATGGCTTGCATAGGTTTCTCCTTTACAGACAATCTTTATGTTTTATTTCTTACTGTTGGTTGTACAGTTTCAATTAGCTTGATCTATTTTTGTTTTTATGTCTTGTTTTTTTTAACTAAGGATTCTTAATAATGTCATATTTCCACATCTGATAATCTCCATTTCTGTATCTCCATTTGGTTTTTCTAATGCATATTTCTGGAGTGGAAGATTCGAAATAGAAATTATACGTTCGGCTAAGTTTGTCCATCTTTTACCTCGGACACAGCGTGCAAGTATCAGCATACCTAAATTTAGTTTTAAATATATACCATCTTTGATCGATGCCCCCCTCTGTAAATTTCATCAACATCTTGGTATTGTTTTAACTTTTATAAAAGCTACTTCATGTCAAACTTGTTTGATGTTTCAAGAGTTCACTCATTCACAATAGTTGTTACTATTCCACTCAAAATTGGAAGCATGACAAGGAAATGCACACTTAATCTGTAAAATCATAGATGGCGTTATTGGTGACATATTCATGTCGTGATATTTCGGTGAAGTTGAAATCATCCATTCGTAAATTTAACGAACGCCATCACGACCTACCGAATTCGACTATTTACTGGATTTGTAATAACAAAAGCAACACGACGGGTGCAACATGGGGAGCAAGATCTGCTTATCCTGCTTATGGGGTTCGTGTTGCTTAGTCTTACGTTTTCTAGGTTGTGTCTTCTGTACTAATATTTGTCTGTTTGTCTTTTTATTTTTAGCTTTTTTGTCAGTTTATTTTCTATCTATGAGATAAACTCTCTCTCTGGTATCTTTCGTCCCTCTTTTGAAATTTCTGTTCAAAAAAAGATATTTGGGCAATTGTATGAAACTCCTTTAAATGTACTTTTGACTTTAATAGCATTATAGCTCCAGCTATAAGTATTTCTGATTCAGGACATCATGCATTTTTATTTTTCGATGCAAATGGTAGTCAAGATAGAACCACCTAGACAAAAATTGATTAATATTTGCTCCCGAAAAAAGTGGCAATTGTTCAAAATGCTGCTTTTCATCAAATTAGATTGGTATAGATTTAGGTATTTATTGTCCAACTTCATCCAAAATCTTGTAGCATGTTTTAACATCAGGTGTCATTCTCAGATCAATAGTAGCATACTACAATAGGTCAATAGTTCGTAGGGCAGAATGATTCAATGATTGATTCTTTTGAGAGACCTGATTTGTAGCAAAACATTTTTCCAGTATGCACTCATACTGTTTGCCACCTTATTAATGTTTCACCTTCTTTCTTCCACTTTAAAAAGACTGTTTCTTCTAATGGCTACATTAAAACACGGAAAATGAAATATTTTATAATATATTTCATCTATTTTGAATCTTAAAAACTATGGTTTTATCTTCAGCAGAAGAAAGAATATAGTCAAACAACAAGAGAAGAAAATCTGGGTATGTTGAACGATTAGGTGTCTTCTGCTTTGCACACGTCTATCCTACTTCCGATACAAATGTTAACTTTTACATCTTGCATTGGGACAGTTAAACTATTTACTTTATATAAATTACAATGTCATAAAATATATTACTATAAAGATGATAAACTCATGTTGATGACCATGCTATTAAGGTACAAAGGTATTCGAATTCATACATTCTCCTATGAAATAATGCCAATGACTACCAATTTAAGAATTTGATTGTTGATACGTTTTGGTGAACTTCAAAGATGTGAATAAAAATCTTATTACTGAAAATAAAGACACAATTGCGCATTTATGCTAGAACAATGTAGTTCTCAAGATGTGTTATATACCAAATATAGCGATGTCAACATATACAGTTAATGGTTTTTAGTTTTTAGCTGCATAGACTTGTAGCAGAAAGTGAGAGCTATTTTGCTATCGGATTAACATGTGTACGTCTAATTGCAGCATATTTAATTAGTTGACTATATTTGTTCAGTACAAATAACATATAGTGTATAATAAAGCATAAGAAAAGATGATATTTAATCGAAATCTAGAACATGCTTGGTTCAGAGTTAATATGAGACAACTCGTACAATTTTTTGGTTTTTTTTTTTCATATAACAAATACTTCAAATTTATTTGGACAAACAAAGGTGAATCTAACAGATCATCTTCAACTTGGCATTTAAATTGTATTCGATGCTTGAATAATTCTTTCTAAAAGTAATAGAAGCTAAAGCATCAACCAAAATTTGAAAATAAGCAGCCTGTAATTCAGTGGTTGTCGTTTGTTTATGTGTTACATATTTGTTTTTCGTTCATTTTTTTACATAAATAAGGCCGTTAGTTTTCTCGCTTGAATTGTTTTACATTGTCTTATCGGGGCCTTTTATAGCTGACTATATGCGGTATGGGCTTTGCTCATTGTTGAAGGCCGTACGGTGACCTATAATTGTTAATGTTTGTGTCATTTTGGTCTTTTGTGGATAGTTGTCTCATTGGCAGTCAAACCACATCTTCTTTTTTATTTATACAGATCTACTATAAAGATGGAAGTATTAGGTGCCAATATAGATTATAATCGTGTCATTACTAATTACTAGAGTATATCGAAACCCTTTAAAGAATACCGAATCAAATACCATTTTACATCTATAAGATATATAAACAATAATAAATCTGATCACCACTGCCAAATTAAAATGTTAAAATCCATTTTTCTGAGAAGATGGATAATTATATTAAGCACATTCGTGTGTTTTCTATTCATTAGTTGATCCTTTTGTTTAATAAAGGCAACAGTAGTATACCGCTGTTCGAAACTCATAAATCGATTGAGAAAAAAACAAATCCGTGTTTCAAACTTAAACTGAGGGAAACGCATCAAATAAACGAGGAGAACAACGACACAACATAAACACATCCTTTAAATGTAACACACACAGAAAGACGGTATACGAATTCTTGATGTGACGACAAAAATTACGGACAATAGTTATATTTTCTCAAAGTAGCGGAGTGACGTGACAAACTCAAAGAAGATTATATTATATAATGTAAGCAATTGCAAATTAAAAACGTTCCTTGAATAACCTACTAACATATATACAACAATAACTAAGTTAGGTTAATACATTTCTTTCATTTATCAATCAAAGGTTAGAGTACAACAAATGGGTTACTTGACGAAATTCAAGAGTTATGTGATTGCTCTGTCTAATAATTGTTGCCATTTTTTGCTCATGTGACAAATTGATCAATTGCAATGTCTGTTATGATTGAGATCAATTGAACAGGTTACAATTTACACCAGGCAATATTTGAAAACTAGTTTAGATTGTGCCGAGTTGTCGCATTGGCAATCATACCACATCTTCTTTTTTTATTGTAACTATATAAATAAAAAACTAGAGGCTCTAAAGAGCCTGTGTCGCTCACCTTGGTCTATGTGCATATTAAACAAAGGACACAAATGGATTCATGACAAAATTGTATTTTGGTGATGGTGATGTAACTTTGCCCATTAGTAACAGAGAACTATATTTGGTAAACATTTACATAAATTTACCAAATTAATGAAAATTGTTAAAAATTGACTATAAAGGGCAATAACTCCTTAAGGGGTCAATTGACCATTTAGGTCATGTCGACTTATTTGTAGATCTTACTTTGCTGAACATTATTGCTGTTTACAGTTTATTGCTATCTATAATAGTATTCAAGATAACCAAAAATGGCAAAATTTCTTTAAAAATTACCAATTGGAGGACAGCAACCCAACAACCAGTTGTCCAATTCATCTGAAAAATTCAGGGCAGATAGATATTGACTTGATTAACAATTTAACTTCTTGTCAGATTTGCTCTAGATGCTTTGGTTTCATAGTTATAAGCAAAAAACTGCATTTTACCCCTATGTTCTATTTTTAGCCGTGGCGGCCATCTTGGTTGAATGGCCAGGTCATCGGACACATTTTTCAAACTAGATACCCCAAAGATGATTGTGAACTAGTAGTTTCAGTGGAGATTTTGTAAAAGATTACTTAGATTTATAAAAAATGGTTCAAGATTGACTATAAAGGGCAATAACTCCTAAAGGGGTCAACTGACCATTTTGGTCATGTTGACTTATTTGTAGATCTTACTTTGCTGAACATTATTGCTGTTTACAATTTATCTCTATCTATAATAATATTCAAGATAATAACCAAAAACAGCAAAATTTCCTCAAAATTACCAATTCAGGGGCAGCAACCCAACAACCGATTGACCGATTCATCTGAAAATTTTAGGGCAGATAGTTCTTGACCTGATAAACCTTTTTTTCCCTGTCAGATTTCCTCAAAATGCTTTGGTTTTTGAGTTATAAGCCAAAAACTGCATTTTACCCCTATGTTCTATTTTTAGCGGTGGCGGCCATCTTGGTTGGTTGACCAGGTCACGCCACACATTTTTTAAACTAGATACCCCAAAGATGATTGTGGCCAAGTTTGGATTAATTTGGCCAAGTAGTTTCAGAGGAGAAGATTTTTGTAAAATATTACTTAAATTTACGAAAAATGGTTAAAAATTGACTATAAAGGGCAATAACTCCTAAACGGGTCAACTGACCATTTTGGTCATGTTGACTTATTTGTAGATCTTACTTTGCTGAACATTATTGCTGTTTACAGTTTATCTCTATCTATAATAATATTCAAGATAATAACCAAAAACAGCAAAATTTCCTCAAAATTACCAATTCAGGGGCAGCAACCCAACAACCGATTGACCGATTCATCTGAAAATTTTAGAGCAGATAGATCTTGACCTGATAAACATTTTTATCCAATGTCAGATTTCCTCAAAATGCTTTGGTTTTTGAGTTATAAGCCAGAAAATGCATTTTACCCCTTTGTTCTATTTTTAGCCGTGGCGGCCATCTTGGTTGGTTGACCAGGTCACGCCACACATTTTTTAAACTAGATACCCCAAAGATGATTGTGGCCAAGTTTGGATTAATTTGGCCAAGTAGTTTCAGAGGAGAAGATTTTTGTAAAAGATTACTTTAATTAACGAAAAATGGTTAAAAATTGACTATAAAGGGCAATAACTCCTAAACGGGTCAACTGACCATTTGGTCATGTTGACTTATTTGTAGATCTTACTTTGCTGAACATTATTGCTGTTTACAGTTTATCTCTATCTATAATAATATTCAAGATAATAACCAAAAACAGCAAAATTTCTTCAAAATTACCAATTCAGGGGCAGCAACCCAACAACCGATTGACCGATTCATCTGAAAATTTCAGGGCAGATAGATCTTGACCTGATAAACATTTTTACCCCATGTCAGATTTGCTCTAAATGCTTTGGTTTTTGAGTTATAAGCCAAAAACTGCATTTTACCCCTATGTTCTATTTTTAGCCGTGGCGGCCATCTTGGTTGGTTGACCGGGTCACGCCACACATTTTTTAAACTAGATACCCCAATGATGATTGTGGCCAAGTTTGGTTTGATTTGGCCCAGTAGTTTCAGAGGAGAAGATTTTTGTAAAAGTTAACGACGACGGACGACGACGACGACGGACGACGACGGACGACGACGGACGACGCCGGACGCCGGACGCCAAGTGATGAGAAAAGCTCACTTGGCCCTTCGGGCCAGGTGAGCTAAAAAATGTGGGGTACACGTCAAACAGACAGACATCAAACTACAATCTTAATTAACGTCATATCAATAGTTTTTAACAACAGACAGATGATTATATAATACCGGTATGTAATCCTAATTATAATAATGATTGCATGAAGAGGACTTCTTTTTTGTTGAATACACTGAATGTTTTGTTTAAGAAATAATTCTTTCATGCCATGCTCTATGCTCATTTTAACATGGATAGGCATTATATTTGTTAATATCTTAATACCGAGCGTTAGCGAGGTATTAAATGTTTACAAATATAATGCCTACCCATGTTAAAATGAACATAGAGCATGGCATGATAGAATTATTTCGATTCTAATAGGAATATTTTGAAGTTTTGTTCTTCGAAGCGGACCTATAGTGACGCTCGAAATGTCGCCATTTTGATTTGATGAACAAAAACGTTATAGAAAAATCAAGTTTATCAATAAACTAGAGGCTCTAAAGAGCCTGAGTCGCTCACCTTGGTCTATGTGCATATTAAACAAAGGACACAAATGGATTCATGACAAAATTGTATTTTGGTGATGGTGATGTGTTTGAAGTTCTTACTTTACTGAACGTTCTTGCTTTTTACAATTATATCTATAATGAACCTTGCCCATTAGTAACAGAGAAAAATATTTGGTAAAAATTTACATAAATTTACCGAGTTAATGAAAATTGTTAAAAATTGACTTTAAAGGGCAATAACTCATTAAGGGGTCAATTGACCATTTAGGTCATGTTGACTTATTTGTAGATCTTACTTTGCTGAATATTATTGCTGTTTACAGTTTATTTCTATCTATAATAGTATTCAAGATAATAACCAAAAACGGCAAAATTTCTTTAAAAATTACCAATTGGAGGGCAGCAAGCCAACAACCGATTGTCCAATTCATCTAAAAATTTCCGGGCAGATAGATATTGACCTGATAAACATTTTTATCCCATGTCAAATTTCCTCAAAATGCTTCGGTTTTTGAGTTATAAGCCAAAAACTGCATTTTACCCCTATGTGCTATTTTTAGCCGTGGCGGCCATCTTGGTTGGTTGACCGGGTCACGCCACACATTTTTAAACTAGATACCCCAAAGATGATTGTGGCCAAGTTTGGATTAATTTGGCCCAGTAGTTTCAGAGGAGAAGATTTTTGTAAAAGATTACTTAGATTTATGAAAAATGGTTAAAAATTGACTATAAAGGGCAATAACTCCTAAAGGGGTCAACTGACCATTTCGGTCATGTTGACTTATTTGTAAATCTAACTTTGCTGAACATTATCACTGTTTACAGTTTATCTCTATCTATAATAATATTCAAAATAATAACCAAAAAACAGCAAAATTTCCTCAAAATTACCAATTCAGGGGCAGCAACCCAACAACAGGTTAACCGATTCATCTGAAAATTTCAGGGCAGATAGATCTTGACCTGATAAACATTTTTACCCCATGTTAGATTTCCTCTGAATGCTTTGGTTTTTGAGTTATAAGCCAAAAACTGAATTTTACCCCTATGTTCTATTTGTAGCCGTGGCGGCCATCTTGGTTGGATGACCGGGTCACGCCACACATTTTTTAAACTAGATACCCCAATGATGATTATGGCCAAGTGTGGTTTGATTTGGCCTAGTAGTTTCAGAGGAGAAGATTTTTGTAAAAGTTAACGACGACGGACGACGACGGACGACGGACGACGGACGCCAAGTGATGAGAAAAGCTCACTTGGCCCTTCGGGCCAGGTGAGCTAAAAAAAGAACAGAAAAATTTAAACTTACTTTTAGAATGTTTTTATTTAATTTCCTAGCGAGAAACACCAACAAAAATGTCCATTTTGATCTCTGGCGTTGTTCAAAATTCATCTGACGTTGCAATTTCAATTGTGACGTCAATCACGTGCAGCCCATGTTCTATTCACATTAGAACACGGGTTTGTACCCAAGGCTAAAGAAGAACGTCATATTAGAATTTTCCTTAGTAATACTGATTATTTCAAGCATTATTCTTTTATTTAGTAATAAACAGTTAAACAGTTTAAGAAAGATCTAGTATAGTGTAAGGCGACATCTACATCGATTCGATCATTTCTTTGAAAAATCCAAATCAAGCCGCATCATGATAGATGATATATGTGTGAACCTATTAATTATCATATATTTATCTTTTCTGCCTAGAAACAGTTGAATATGATACAAAAGATGACTTAATGATGGTAGATACATCTAATTGACCTTTTTGTCTTCATAACTTGACAGATCGTTGTCAATGTTATGGTATTTGATGCGACTGTCATACAAGTGAGAGGTTTATCTAGCTAAAACAAGCTTCAATTTACTATTTTCTACATAAGAAAATGCCTGTTCCAAGTCATGGTTTATGACAGTTGACCTCTTTTCGTCTGATGTGTTTGAGCCTTTAATTTTGCCATTTGATTAGGAACTTTCCGTTTTGGATTTTTCTCGGAGATCTAAGATTTTACCTTGATCCATGTATAGCTCTCTAATTTAAACTTTTTTGGCTAATTGATAAAATTTTGAGGTAACTTTCACTAATTTTTATATAGAAATGTTTATATGATAAATGAGTTTGTTTGAAGAGTACTCACAAGGTCAAAGGTGCATTCGCAGCTTCAAATATTATGTGTAATACCACCAAATATTTTCCACTATTAGTAATAGATCCTGGAACTGAGATCGTAGGCACTTGTCTTATATATATTTTTTTATATATACCTTAAAATAACACTGTTATATTAATGCATAAACAAAAGGAAATCTGAGACAAGTGCATATGACTGAGATGATAGCTTATGTCAAATTCGAGGTATAAGCCTAAACCTGATGCAGAGGAAGTCGTGTCTGTTGTTTCTTAATTTCTAGTTCTGGAGGATATATATTAATTGAACACAATCAAAAAATGTTTGGATTGTCACTGGAAAGAACATCATTAATACATCTGAATGTGAAATTAAATGATCTGGCTTCTTTGATTTTATTTGGTTCTTGACAGGTGTCTGAAAGAACTCTGACACATCTGAAAATTAGATAAGACTGGCAAGAAGAGGGAAGTTTGTTACAATAGGAAAGCCGTCAATTTGTTGTAAAAGTCGACCTCAAAATTCAAAAAAAATGTTGTCAGTAAGAAACTCCAGCACTTTCCTCTATGAAGAAAAATTAAAGGTAGCACCAGCATCGATTACCTAAACAGTAAAATTATTTAGGTAGCAGTGTAAACAAGTGCTCGCTACTTCAGGAAGAATTCTAAAGTAGCCATAGCTATTGACTTAGTACTGCCGCACAGAAAAGCATCACAAATCTGAAGGAACACAACTTAGCTAGCAGCTCTCTAGCCTTGTACAATACTATAATGTAATCAATAGAACAAACTCCTGCTAAGATTTGCGTATAAGACTATGTGCATAGCTTCTTCCCCAATTTGTTCACCCATAATTATGTTTTTGTGTACTGTATGTTGATTGCTGAACATGCAAATGAAATATTGTTTTCAGTAATTTACTTATTTCTCATTTCCAAGAAACGTATAATAAATAAATGCATGAATCATAAATACGACATTATTTTACACCCCAGTTTACAATCCTGGTACCTTTGATAACTATTTACTTTATTACAGAAATCACTTCGTAAATGCAAATTTAGTATTGTATTCCTAAAACACATACTATATATATATAAAAAGATGTGGTGTGAGTGCCAATGAGACAACTCTCCATCCAAATAACAATTTAAAAAGTAAACCATTATAGGTTAAAGTACGGCCTTCAACACGGAGCCTTGGCTGACATCGAACAACAAGCTATAAAGGGCCCCTAAATTACTAGTGTAAAACCATTTAAACGGGAAAACCAACGGTCTAATTTGTATAAACAAAACGAGAAACACGTATATATTACATAAACAAAGGACAACTACTGTACATCAGATTCCTGACTTAGAACAGGTGCAAACATTTGCAGCGGGATTAAACGTTTTAATGGATCCAAACCTTCTCCCTTTTTCTGAAACAATAGCATAACATCACAACATAGAAAAACACACGATAAAATATCAATTGGCAGACTTAACTCAATCAAAAAACGTATGACTACACAATGAACAAATAAATTTGATCTGCGATATATGAATACAAATGCACAGTTAATTAAATATTAGAGACAAACATTCATGACCAAAAAGCTAACAAACAAATTCAAACAAAGTCATGGCAGGACACCACTGAGAAATATTTAACCCTTCAAAAATATTGATCAATAGATATAGGAAGATGTGGTGTGAGTGCCAATGAGACAACTCTCCATCCAAATAACAATTTAAAAAGTAAACCATTATAGGTTAAAATATTCACGTCAGAAAAAAAAACGGTTTAAAAAAAAATAATGATAATCTTGAAGTTTATACAAATGTAGTAAGAATAAGTGAAAAATTGAAGATATTACAAATAATCAAAGGTGGTGTACGGACAAGATCCATATAAATAAAAAATAACAAAAAAGCATTATAAACAGTATTAACAGGTCTTTGAGCCAGTGCATTCAAGACTAGCATCTTGTGTTCGTAAGTTTGATATTACTTGATCTAAACAATATAATGCACGAGAGAACAAACATAAATAACATTACTATGCTGCATGTTGACATAATATCAAATATAAACTCATCCACAGATAAAAATCCGATAAAGCAAAGACAAAAATAAAAATAAATGGTGATGTCTTTGTCTTGGGTGTTAGACTTTGTAAATATATGATCCATCCCAAGACAATAGTTTGCAAAATGTCTAATAGTCGGACGTTGAGTTGGGTCTCTATTCCAACCAGACATAATAAAACTCAGTAAGGTTTTGTTGACACAGACATTTCTTGGAATTGTAGGTGTTAAACCTGATTCGCGAATCTGTTTTGCGGCTTCTGAAATATCCAAAGTTTGGAAAGGCTCTTGTTCAAAAATAACTTCAAATATTATCAATGAAAATGAATAGACGTCTGCCATTTTTAGAAACTTCATGTTGACATAATCCTCACACAATACTTCTGGTGCAGAATAACGTGAATTCTGGTCAGAACGCATATATTTTTCTTCTGTTTCGTTCATGATCTTTACGCTATGACTGAAGTCACTTAATTTTGCCACTAAAGACGAACCTGGCGTATAGTCAAGGAGAACATTGCGAGTCTCTAAATTAAAGTGTGACATGTCTTTTTTGTGAAGATATTCAAGTCCCGAAGCAACCTGTTGTATAATTTTTATCTTTTCCTTTTCAAGAAATTTAATATTTTCCTCAATATGAAGTGCTTCGTATAAATTTGTCTGCATGAATTCGGTAAGTATGCACAAATTTGGATGAACAATTGAAGCACCTAGATATTTTACAATATTTGAATGTTCTATGGCACTTGATAACAATATTTCATCTTGAAATTTTGTTGTTGTCCTTTCTGAAACTTTATGCACATCAATCATCTTTGAAACAACAACTGTGTCATTCCATCGTGCGATATGCTTTTTACATAACCCCTGTACACTTAATGTTTGAATCATTTCGATTTTTTCAAAATCTACTACTATTCCAGTATATCCTTTCATGGTATAGCTTTCTATCTTCGATTTTTGTTTTGTCATATCTTTTCTGTCATTCAGGGCTTTATGCCTTAAGTTTTTAAACTGTCTTTCGTTGATAGCTGACGTTTGTAAGTTTAAACTTTGTTCCTTAAAATAAAAATAAAACATATTTTTATTAAAATTGATAGTTGTAAAGGTATTGAACAAGTACAATCATTTTCCTAAAAAAAATACAATAGCAATCCATTTTATTTTTTAAGTCGTTATGCAACTGAGAAGAAAATGGCTCTGCATAGCTGATTTAATAGAATCGGTAGCTTTGTATGAATAACGTTTACATAAAAATTGATTCGGGTATACTAGTATTCCCCAAATCCTGCCATATTAACATATTGTGATATATGAAATGACGAAGTCCATATTATTCACATGAAAGCCATGAAGGGTTTCATGTTCCCTCCAAAATAAGATACATTTTGTACATATATTATATATTCTTTACATCTTCATGAAAAATTGAATTGACAAATAAACATTAACGTTTTCTTCTCTTGGCTTAACAGATAAGATAAAACAAGTTTTATTTGTTAATGTTTGCGTCATTTTGGTCTTTTGTGGTGAGCTGTCTCATTGGCAATCATACCATTTCTTTTTAATATTTTGATCGAAAGCATTGTTAAACTAATGCTGCTCTCCTTGAACCAATGATTATTTTAAAGAAAACCTGTTTATTAACAGTTTATGAGTTATACTTATACTTACGGGATGAGAAAATCGGATTTCTTTTCCATGATCATTGCTTTTCCTCCTTGACTTTAAGTATGAAGAGGAAGCATCATAATTAGTCGTGCTTTTCTTTTTCTTCTGCACAGGTTTGAGTCTATTTGTACCTGCCATATAGTGTGGCGAACTAACTTGGTAAGACATAGACGGTTTACTATTTTGTAGATAATCATCATCGGTAAAATCTGAATGAGGACTTCTGTCACCTGTAGTTGTATTTAAAGTATTGTCCATGTTTTCATCAGCGATATTGGACTGAAGATCAAAGTTTTCTATTCCCGTATGTATGAATCGCATTGTTTCCTGATACTCTTGACCTATTTTAGTTGTATTCTGAAATCCTGACGTTGATTCATGATGTTGTGACATCAAAGTAGATTCTGGCATTTGTCCTAATAAGGCTTGATTTCCACACTGACTCTAAAAAAACCACATTTGATACAAATCTTACATAATCTCTAAGAATAATAATAAACAGCACTACTTATTATTATTTTTTAAAACACTCAGTCAAACAGATGGACAATATTTTGATGAAAGAGAATCATGAAACTGCATCACTTGGATTTATCGAGTATAAAAAAAAATACATTTTTTGTAAAAATCATCATGAATATGGCAGTTGCTTTCTAATAATCCGTTCCTTTCACTATGTTGGCGTTAGTTTGTGTAGCAGTAAAGTGTTTCTGTTGTTCCGTTCTTTTATTGATTGGTTTCCCTCGGTTTTGGTTTGTGGTTTGTGAACTTTGCGTATTGAATTATCGGTAGTTTTGTGATTTTACTTTTTACTCAATACAGCTAGACTTTCTCTTTAGTAACAATGTTGTAATACCTGTTCCACTTCCTTTACAAGTGTTGTGTCGGTCTCATCATCTGTTCTCCATTTAGTCCATATTGTGTCTACTGATTCCCATTTAAATATCAAATGATTAACACGTTAAAATCCAATTTACAAAATGGAGAGTAGTTTTCATAATGTGGACTTATCTGTTCATCAATACTAATTAATAATGAAAGAAATAAATAATTTTTGAAATACTAGTTATCCTGTCACGGTGTAGTTTCAATTTAAATATCGTGAACAAGTAAAGTAACAAAATGCCAATCTCTAAGGAATATTCAAAACGGAACGTCTTTAAACAAATGGCAAAATCAAAATCTAAAACACAACAAACAAATAGAAACAAATGTCATATATCTAACTTGGTACAGACATTTTCTGATGAAAAGCATTAACAGGTGGATTAAACCTAAATTTAATTATAACTCTCACTTGTAAAACAAGAGGCTCCAAAGAGCCTGTGTCGCTCACCTTGGTCTATGTGAATATCAAACAAAGGACACAGATGGATTTATGACAAAATTGAGTTTTGATGATGGGGATGTGTTTGTAGATCTTACTTTTCTAAACATTCTTGCTGCTTACAATTATCTCTATCTATAATGAACTTGGCCCAATAGATTCAGTGGAAAATGTTAGTGAAAATTTACAAATTTTATGAAAATTGTTAAAAATTGACTATACACTGCAATAACTCCCTAGGGGGTCAATTGACCATTTTGGTTATGTGACTTATTTTTAGGTCTTACTTTGCTGTACATTATTGCTGTTTACAGTTTATCTCTATATGTAGTAATATTCAAAATAATAACCAAAAACAGCAAAGTTTCCTTAAAATTACCAATTCAGGGGCAGTAACCTAACAACGGGTTTTCTGATTCATCTAAAATTTCAGAGCAGATAGATCTTGACCTGATCAACAATTTTACACCTGTCAGATTTGCTCTAAATGCTTTGGTTTTTTAGTTATAAGCAAAAAACTGCATTTTGAACCTATGTTCTATTTTTAGCCGTGGTGGCCATCTTGGTTGGTATGCCTGGTCACTAGACACAATCTTTAAACTATATACCCCAATGACGATTGTGGCCAAGTTTACTTTAATTTGTCTCAGTAGTTTCAGAGGAGAAGATTTTTCTAAAAGATTACTAAGATTTACGAAAAATGATTAAAAATTTACTATAAAGTGCAATAACTCCTTAGAGAGTCAAATTTACCATTTTGGTCATATGTTGACTTATTTGTAGATCTTACTTTGCTGAACATTTTTGCTGTAAACAGTTTATCTCTATCTATAATAATAATTTAGATAATAACCAAAAACAGCAAATTTCCTTAAAATTACCAATTCAGGGGCAGCAACCTAACAACGGATTGTCTGATTCAAACAACTGACAAACACACTATATTTACCTGTAAATTAACATTCGTCGTTGTTCCGTCCACAGTGTTTTCCTGATAACTGAAAGGGCCCTGATTATTTGGCATGACATCTGTCGTGTGTTGATCTGTCGGATTACGCCATCTCGTCCCAGTTTCATCTGTTGGTGTCTATATCATAAATCAAATGTGTGTAAAAACGTACAAATACAGTTATTCATTGTTTCATTTTGCTACAATTCAAAACATTTTCCTTGTTCATTTCTCAATCATGTGAACTGAAATATTAAATAAAATGTTACTTTTATCGACAACAACAATTAAGCCAATACGAGTCTGATAAAGTTCAGGTTATGCGAAAACTTTTATTTAAAGAACCATTGGCTTTATAGATTAATTGGTGTTTGTTTTGCATAATGAGAACTTATAATTATTGAAGATTGATGTTTTCAAGAACATGACTACAATCACTTTATTCGACCATTCATGTTTGAAATAACCACATAAGTTTTATGGTCACCGTACCGATTGGTTGACCAAAACAACTAGTGACATGTTTTATCGATAAAAATCAAAAGTAGTCGCATGAATTGTGATTAAAACGGCTGTTTCTTATTTTCGAATTCGAGCTTTGACTAAGTCTTGTTGATTTGCATGGGGCTGATGCATAGGTCACATTTTCAAAAATAAAACCTATTAAACTACTACAAAACACTGTATATACCTGTAAATTAGCATTGGTCGGTGTCTCGTATACAGGATTCTGCTGATAACAAAAGCTGTTTGGGACTTGATTATTTGGCATTTCGTCTGTATTGTCTTGGTCCGTTGGATTTCGCAATCCTGTCCACGTTTCATCTGCTGGTCTCTGTATCAAAGCAACATACAATAAAAAATACTATTAAAGCACTTTGCCATACTTCAAAACATTTATGTATGTTCATATGGTAAACATTCGAAATGGAACATAAAGAAAGCGTTGATATTATTTTAAAGATAGAAAAAGAATCAGTAAACAAAAGCAAGAATGTGTATGAATTATTGCACCATATTATAAATTTAAGTGAACTGATGGAAGATAAATGTTTTAACACGCATGTCAGTCAATCGTATTCCTAGTTTTATTGTTTATATTGTAGTCCTGTGGTGTTGTGTTGTCATTTTTATGTTATATTTCGCATGACCATAAAAGTGCGAGGTTTGGCAAGCCACAAAACCAGGTTCAACTAACCATTTTTTCCTTTAAAAATGTCCTATACCGAGTCAGGAATATGGTCATTGTTATATTATAGTTCGTTTCTGTACATGTGTTACATTTAAACGTTGCGTCGTTTGTTTTCTCTTATGTTTTAGTGTAAATTCACATTGCGATAAGACGTGTCACGGTACTTGTCTATCCATAATTCGTGTATTTGGTTTTGATGTTATATTTATTATTCTCGTGGGATTTTGTCTGATGCTCGGTCCGTTTCTGTGTGTGTTACATTTTAGTGTCATGTCATTGTTCTCCTCTTATATTTAATGCGTTACCCTCGGTTTTAGTTTGTTACCCCGATTATGTTTTTTGTCCATGGATTTATGAGTTTTGAACAGCGGTATACTTCTGTTGCCTTTATTTAGATAAAGCTGGTACAAAAAACTTTCCTAATAAAGTTAAGAGGTAAACGACTGAAATCGACACAACATACGTACATAATTACTAGTGTACTGTTTCTTAGTGGACTTTTGTCCCCTACGAAACTGCTTCTAAACACACATATTTTTGCAATTTTAAATGTTTCCTCTAGACATTCCAGTTTGTTTACTGTATATACTGAAAACAATCTCATTTATTTCTGAATTAGAGAACCATTTTTAACGATAAATATTAGACAGTACTTCACATATGAAGGTACAACTCATGTTACGTAGTGGACATTTTGATGCGTTTCGTAGTTAACAAAACCGTTTCGTAGTGAACAAAAAGTTTCATAGTTGACATCAACCCTAATCTATGTTAATAAAAACATAATAAAAATTTCATGAAACTAACAACTGTTATTTGTTTTGTACGAATATAATTGAAAAAAAAGTGTAAAAAAAGGCTGCATTGTAGTGGTAGTGTCCACTACGAAACGTTTTTTTCTCCCATAATTGTTTCGTAGGGCACATATTAGCATGTTTTATCCCCCCCCCCCCCCACAATCTCTATATTGCAATAGTAACTAACAAGACTGATTGTATTCATCAAAGCATGTATTAAGCTGTACACTGATATTTTTTTCATAATTTTAAAACCAAATACTGAAGGAGATTTGACCAGTTTCGTAGTGGACATTAACAAAAATACGATATCACTCTGGTCCATTTGATGTGCTCAATTTTTCTTACTAACAATTTAATTGCCGTTATAAAAGCATCACTTCTTTTGTAAGACCTTTATGTTTATGTCTCTTGCAAACAAAAACAACATTGATTTTTTTAAAACTGTTCATCAGCAAATTTTAATGACTTCGTTTCGTAGTAGACATTTTGTCAGGGACACACCTTCTGAAATTAAAAATCCTATGCAGAAAGCTGTTTATTAAAATATGTTGGCTCTAAACATACTTTTGAATTATCAAAGAACTTATATTAAGTAAAAATAACATTCATTTCTACATTTTTGTTATTTTAGTTTATGAATATTGAACAGGCGGTCTAGGGACATGCCATTTTGGTTATTTTGGACCATTCAGGAATCAATCCCTCTAAAAAATAAACTTTTTCTTTGATTAAAAATGTTCAAACTAATTCAATGTACTGACTGCACAAAAAATTACTTGCAAAGATCAAACACATATTTTTAAAAGTGGCTGGGACAAGAAAGTACGTTTTTATTGAAAAACGCCCATAAACCAAGCATTTTAGCAAAAATTAAAGCCAAGAAAATTTTAATAACACAATCTCGGGATGTATAAGTACAGAGCCATGTCATATATGTATCAAAGAAACATAAACAAGAGTCTCTCAAGAGCCTGAATCGCTCACCTTAATTGTTTTGGTTAAATCTCTCAAGAATGATTATTTTGGCTTTTCAATTTATTTAAATGTTCTTTGAATCATCCAATTTTCTTCAAAAGCAAAAAAAAAATCATTTTCTCCTATGTTCTATTTTAGCCATAGGAGCTATGTTTCTTGACATACAAGGAAATGAAATATAAAATTTATACTAGATACTCTGAAACTCATTTAGTCTAAGTTTGGCTGAAATTGATGCAGCAGTTTCAAAGGAGAAGATTTTTAAAAGTAAGTCAACATGATGAACAAATTGTGAAAAAAAGTCTTTGAAGGGCAATAACTCCTTGAGGGGTCAATTGACAATTTTGGTCATATTGACTTATTTGTAGATCTTACTTTGCTTAACATTTTTGCTATTAACAGTTTATCTGTATCTATAATAATATTCAAGATAATAACCAAAAACTGCAATTTTTTTTTTTAAATCATCAATTCAGGGGCATTATACCTGAAAAACCAGTTACCCAATTCGGCTGAAAATTTCAGGACAGGTAGACCTTGACCTAATTAATACTTTAACTTCTTGTCTTATTTGCTCTAAATGCTGGAGTTTTTGAGATATAAGCCAAAAACTGCATTTTACCCTGTGTTCTATTTTTAGCCATGACGGCCATGTTTTTTGACGAAATAAAAAATAAAGCACAAACTTTATTTTATACACCCTACTGATCATTCAGTTGAAGTTTGGTTGAATTTGGTTGAGTAGTTTTAGAGAAGAAGATTTTTTAAAGTTAGCAAATATGATGAACAAATTGTGAAAAATTGTCATTAAAGGACAATAACCCCTAAAGGGGTCAATTGACAATTTTGGTCATATAAAACTTATTTGTAGATCTTACTTTGCTGATCATTTTTGCTGTTTACAGTTTATCTTTATCTATAATAATATTCAAGATAATGACCAAAAACTGCAAAATTTCCTTAAAATGACCAATTAAGTGGCAGCAACCCAACGATGGGTTGTTTGATTCATCAGAAAATTTCAGGGCTGATAAATCGTGCCCTAATGAATATTTTTACCCCATGTCAGATTTGCTCTAAATGCTTTCGTTTTTGAGATATAAGCCAAAAGCTGCATTTGACCCCTATGTTCTATTTTAAGTAACGGCGGCCATGTTTTTTGACGGATCAAAAATCAAAGCACACACTTTGTGCAGGATAATCTAAGAAACAATCATGCTAAGTTTCATTCAAATCCATTCAGTAGTTTCAGAGGAGAAGATGTTTAAAAAATTGTTAACGACGACGACGGACGCCAAGTGATGAGAAAAGCTCACATGACCTTTTAGGCCAGGTGAGCTAATAAAAAAGGCATAACGCCTATCCATTAGTTTATACCTGACAAAACTGATGAAATTCAGATGCAGGCGTATTTATTTCACTGTCATGTTTTTGACGTTTCTTTCGTTCTGCTTCATATTCAACCTTACTTTGCCAAATAGTCCATTTCTCCATTTCCTCTTGCTGAAACAGAAAAAAAATGGCAATAAATGATGATTTTTGGCTGATAAATTATAATGTTTTCAAATTTTCAAGGAGCAAACTACAGATTGATTTGAGAAGCTTCGATTGCAAGCTCTCAGACTCTGTGTCCTAAAATTACATGTAAAATGAAATGACGAAGAACAATAAAAACTTTGTGATTAGTACTATAATACATATTTGCAACTTAATGTCAGATTTTACCTGTCGTTCCACCAGATTCAGAGAAAATTTCTCTTTTCTCCTATGTAAATTTTCATGCTGATTTCTTTGACATATATCTTCTTTTTCTTTTTCTGTCTTCATTTTAAATTCTGTCCATTTCTCTATTTCTTCCAACTGTAAACAAAGAATGATAATTTAAAGGTCTTCAGTTATCTACAAAGTAATTAAGACACTTTCCCTCATATATACGAGACTTATGCTATTGAAATAGTTCATTTAATTTTATCGTTATCTATACACATTTCTGTATAAATCTTCACCTACAACTCCAAAATTTGGGACAGCTAAATTTCGGTTGACTGACCTAAAAGTTCAGCTTTCGGTGGCAAAGTGTTACCTTTCTCGTCTGTAGAGTTTAGAAATGTAACACATTATATAATTTATCGGTATAAGGCATGCACTGGAATTGATTGCAGATTAACTTAATTTTCTATCGTAAGATGCAGTCACAGAAATTAATATATTATTAGTAGGGACAAATTGAACAACACTTTTCGTCACTCTTTTGATTGATTGATGTCAACCTTACGCCACATCAGCAACCCCCCCCCCCCCCCCCCTAAACAAAAGGGGGGCATACTTGAGAAATGGGGATTAGCACCAGAATAACAGTTGAAGCTTTACCTGTAACTGTTGAAGTTCTCTCATCAATATCTCATCGGTCAGGTTCATAACTTGCCATTGTTGTTCGTGTTTAGATGCAATTTTCTCCCCCTCCTCGTGTATCTTCAGTTGTGTCCATTTTGTGTATTCATCAAACTAAAAACATGAAAAATTGTAGTTAAAGGATAATATGTTTTTGTGTATTATCAAATCAAGAAATGTTTGTCTTTAATCCTGACTTGCTAGCAGAGACAATAAGCATGATAAACTTCGTTTCTTATTCCATTGTTTAACTAATTACAAACAACTGCGAAAAGGGTAGAATAATAAGAATAAGAATAAGAATAAGAATTTTATTAGTTTGAAATCCAAACAATAGGATTGTTACTAAAATACACAACAAAAAAAACCAAACAAACAGGCATATTAAAATTACAAAACGATAGTCAATAAACAGTTACACTACAAACATGTAGCATTGAAAGAAAAACAAAAACATAGATTAATAGTATTAATTATAATACTATTTTGACAGCATGCCTCCTCTTTAAAGTTATGTATTAAAATATTATGCTTATGTATGAAAAAATATGTTATAATATACATTACACAGTTCATATATTGACATTACAATTGTTTCTCTCATTATACATTTCACTTATGTAGTTAACAATGATAAGTAAAATATCACATTCTTCGCAGGAAAATATAAAATCAAATTTATTTTCTTCACTCATGGAATTAAAACAGGGGACAATATTAGAAATTTCATTAAACATTTTGATCCTAGTTTTATTTATTTCTGAACATGTAATGATGAAATGAAATTCATCTTCCAACTCTTTATGGCATAAATGACATATTCTATTTTCTAAAGCTGTTTTGTTGTATCTTCCACGTTCAACAGCCAACATACTATTACTTATTCTTATTTTAGCATAATTTTTTGTAACATTTTTATCTAAATTCAATAAAAGGTACTCTTCTAGTTCATACTTAACTTTAAATTTTCTGTAGGTTCTTAGTTTATTTCCATTTATTGAATTATCATCATTAAAGAGACAATTTTTCCAAAATATAATGTAATTTTCATTGAGCTTCTTCACGACGGCTAATAGTAATAGTTTTTTAGAGAAGGTACATTGATTTTCCCAAACATGAGTGAAATTTAATTTTGAAAGTAGCATTTTAACTTTTGAAGCAAATCCATCATTTAACTGCTTGTTAGCTTTATAAACATTATATAATAAAGACTCATTTTCATTTGACTTTAAAATATGTAACCAAAATCCTATAGAAGACTAAAGGGCCTGTATACCAATAGGGTACATTCCCAATAGAATGATTAAATAAGTAAGTTTCTAGAATGTTTAACTGGTCCATGGTGTATGATGTATGTAGTACTGTAACAGATTAATAACGAAAATTGATGGGATTTTGATGAAATACAGAAAAACGTCTTACCCATGATCGATCAGGAGTTCTCTGTGGTGAACTGAAAGGACTAGAAAATGGTGACCCGAGACCACTATCAAAAGAACTGTCCCTTAGGTGAGCTGTAAATCTGGATGGTGAATCGGAAAATGTGTTTTGACGTGGTGAACTGAAAGATGTGCCGCCGTCTGAATGTGATGGGTTTTGACGAGGTGAACTGAAGGATGACGAGGATGATGAACCAAAGCCACTGTCACTATCGCTTGATCTAGAACTGTTCAGAAATCCAGATAACATTGAAAACTGTGAAAGGTCTCGGTCCAGTCTTGTGTAGGAGTTACTAGTATATGTTCTTGGTGCAAGGAATACTCCTTCCCGTGACACTGGCATGCTACCTTTTGGCAACCCAGCTCTCCCGATTCTTCTGTTATATGCATTGTCAGCATAGTATCCAGGCATGTTCTTTTATATCATGTGATCTACAATAGAATAAAGTTTTGAGAAAAGCAGTATCATTGAAACATACTGTAGTTAGTTTTAAGAATCACAATAAACAGTTTTAAATTCCTGTGCTTTATACGATAACTGTACTAACTGTGTTCTTCGTCTTTTATGTGAAGTTACAAATATAATACTAATAGTATCTAATAAGTGTACACAGTCTGAGCACTCACTATTCGTTGTCCAAAATTTAAGCTCAGATGAAACAAATTAAATTACATAGAAATAATCGTTTTCACAAGTATTCTTCATTCAAAATCTAAAGACAGATTAAAATGATTAGTATAAGTTTGTTTTACAAACATGACCAATTAATGATAATAAAAATATCTTGTTTTAGAAGGATAAAAACCGCCCTGATGTAAACAAAACACTTACTGAAACCGACATTGTTAAGATGCTGTTTTTTTTTTTAATTTACAGCACATTTGTTACGTTGGAAGACAGTGTTTCAAGATAACTGGCAGTCCAATGGACACCACCCCTGATTATTGACTTGTTTCTTTGTTCTTATTAGACAGACCTTATATAAGTTCTTCTCTTGAAAAGGGAAAAGAAGCCAGATTTTCGCGTGATAACTAATTGGTTGATGGTTATGCGGACTGTGCAGCTTGAAAAAAAGACACCACAATCAAATGGTATAGTTGAAGTCACCCATTTGAATATTTTACGGAATCCATAAAAATGTTGTTGACTGTTATAGATTATGTTTGTTACTAATGACCGTGGATATGTTCCGCTATTGAAAAAGGAAATAGAACCCCTAACCTCGATTGCGAATTATAGAGTCAGACGTATTTTTCTAACAAATTGAAGAGTTCGTCTCGGGTCTTGTTTGGTTCGTGTTATAAATCAATCTTAGTTGTATGTGTAGTGTTTTGCTATAGTTGTTTTTCTCTACTTCGTACTTCTTTTTTTGGCAAATGGCATTGTATCATGATTCTGCATCGCCCATCGAAATGTACTACATAAGTGCTCTGTCGTGTGCAATCAAATAAACATCAAACGTGCAGGAAAAATAGCGTAAATTCAGTCACTGGACCATGTTCTAGTAGACGGGATCTGAAAATGGTCTACGAGCTGAGGTGTACAGACAGAAATCTTACTCTATTGGAAATATCGTGCTGATTGTAAATAACTGTAGTTGCTAACGGTATTATCTTATGCAGACACTTTAACATTAAAAATTTAAAAGTTGCTAATCAACTCACCGTCACTGGTCCACGACATAGGGGCAGGGCCTCGAAATAGTCATCAACTAATATACACGTACTGCATGTACTGATAGTAATGCAATTTCATACAAAAACCAACGATCTATTACTTTGTTTGGCCGTTTTATTGTGTTTAAACATTTTGTTATTCGAGTGTCACTGATGAGTCTTTTGTAAACAAAACGTGCGTCTGTCACAAATATAAATTTTCGATCCTGGTATCTATGGTGTCTGAGTGTGTTCACGTGTTGAACATATCAAACTAGCTTAAGCAGAAAACTTAACATTGAAAATCGATAATTAATTCAGTCACTAGACCATGTCCTAGAGAATGTAGAGAAAGGACCTCAAAATTTTCGTAAAACTAATAGATCTATGTACTGCTAGTTAAGCTATTTCATACAAAACATCATTGATCTATCGCAGGAAGTTCATCTCAAACTAACTTTTTAAAGCAGAAAACTTAACATTGAAAATTGGTAAAAAATCAAAGTCAGTGGACCATGTTCTAGGCCGGCAGGTACTCAAAACAGTCGTACGATTAATGTGTTCTGCTAGTTATGCAGATTCTGAGTAAAAGTCAATGATATATCGAAGGTATATTTCCTATCAAACTAACTTATAATGCCGAAAAATGAACAATAATTGATGACTCTCTATGTTTCGATTTACGCGACTTTCTATGGCATTTTTAAAAGAAATAGGGATATATGGTATTGTGAGCAAAAATTTGTTACTGTGAAAAAAAGAATTGGAGAACTTTTTTCACAGGCAATTTCTATGTAATTTGTTCCATCTCTATGAAATAAGTTCCACACTTTACCTGGTGAAATAAGTTCTGGGTTGGTGAAATTTGTTCCATACCTAGTGAAATAAGTTCCATGTGTGTGAGATTTGTTCCTTACCTGGTGAAATAAGTTCTGGATTTGTGAGATTTGTTTCTCACCTGGTGAAATAAGCTCCTTGTCTGTGAAATATGTTCCACTGGTTAAACAAGTTATCTTATATAATGAGCACTTGAAGTTGTCACCCATGAGTGTAAGGTCATTATAGAAAACATGCATTATGTTGATTAACATACTATATAGTAAAAAATCATTTCTGTAGATCACCGAAAGGGGAAGTGGTCTAGAACACAGTATTATTTTATTTAGGGGGTTCACTATACACGCTATAAAGGTTTATGACCACAAAAGGAAGGTTTGGATTATTTTTGGGAGATTTGGTCCCAAGGAATAAGGGGCCAAAATTAAACTTTGTTTGCTTTCATAAAAAAAATGAATTATTGTGCTTCTTTGATATGCCAAATCTAACCGTGTTAAGATTCTTAATTTTTGGTCCTGTTTTTAAATTGATCTACATAAAGGTCCAAAGGGTCCAAAATTAAAATTAGCTTGATTTTAATAAAAATTGAATTTTTGGGGTTCTTTGATATGGTGAGTCTTAACATGTACCTAGATTTTTGATTATGGGCCCAGTTTTCAAGTTGGCCCCAATCGGGGTCAAAAATTATTATACTAAGTATTGTGCAATAGCAAGAAATTTTCAAATGCACAGTATTCTGCAATAGCAAGAAATCTTTAATTGCACAGTACTGTTCAATAGCATGAAATGTTCAATTTGCTTAGTATTGCACAATAGCATGAAATCTCCAATTGCACAGTATTGTGCAATAGCAATAAATTTTTAATTGCACTGTATTGCACAATAGGAAGAAATATCTAATTGCACAATATTGCGCAATAGCAAGAAATTTTCAATTGCACAGTATTGCCAATAGCCAGGAATATTCAATTGCACAGTATTGTCCCGTTTTCAAATTGGTCTACATTAAGATCCATAGGGTCAAAAATTGAACTTTGTTTCATTTCAACAAAAATTGAATATATGGGGTTCTTCTAACCGTGTATTTAGATTTTTAATATTTGGGCCCGGTTATCAAATTGGTCCACATGGAGGTCTAAAGGGTCTAAAATTAAACATTATTTGCTTTCATAAAAAATTGAATTCTTCGGGTTCTATGATATTCTGAATTTAACCATGTATTTAGATTTTGGATATTGGACCAAAATAGGTAAATGTCCAATTTAAAATTTTTAAGTCGAAGTTCTTTATAGACCACATTCAATCTGTGTCAGAAACCTATGTTGTGTCAACTATTTAACCACAATCCAAATTCAGAGCTGTATCAAGCTTGAATGTTGTGTCCATACTAGCCCCAACCGTTCAGGTTTCCACCTCTGCAGTCGTATAAAGCAGCACCCTGCGGAGTATCTGTTCCATTCATTTGTTATTTCTTCATTTGTGTGAATTAACATTGTTACAGTCAATGTTAATTACTACACTTGCATACAACACCAAATACTGTATTGGTACATGTATCACTTATTTTTGTATCCATATAACAAAACAAAAAATGAAAAGGAATAATTTTGCAATACCTTTTGAGTACTAAATAGCTTTTTAGGTATTTAGACATATTAAGACTTATTAAGTAGATGTTGATGATATCTGCTTGACATGCTTAAAATTCGATCAGATTACTTTTGGAGCAGTTATGAGTCTTTGAAGCATGCTCACAAAGGTTCTTTTGGTGAAATCATTTTTATATTGGTCAAAATTTTGCTTCGACCAGCTTTGGAGGAGATATAAAAAATTGATATAAATCAGCACAGAGGTTTACTTCCTATCTTATTTAGCCCCAATAATCATGTCAGACATAAGCCATTGTCATTACTTAAAACCAATAAATGTATTCTAATCTGAGGAAGAAATTCGACATTTTAACAAAATAATTTACTAATGATACTGACAATCCACCACAAAGTAATGTAAATAGAACCATACCAATAGTAAGCAAATACATATAAAAAAGATGAGGTATGATTGCCAATGAGACAATTCTCCACAAGAGACCAAATCGACACAGAAATTAACAATTGCTCTCCCAGCTACAAAATGTATCCAAAACCAAAGATGTAGAACATGTTCTATCATAATCATTTGGTAACTAATGTAATTACTGTCTCCCCATGTCTGTATTGAACATAAAAAAAATATCAAATAAATAACACTCCTAATGCTCAGATCGGTTGTCACCGTGCAACACCATATAGGAAAAACATAGAACTTTGTTGTCATAAGACACTGTCAAACATCCAAACATACTATCCACACTCATCTGTGTCCACACTTGTAATGTAATAAATAAAAAGTGTAAACATCCAATTTGGATCATGTGGAGTAAAGCAAAAGTTAGATAACATACTCAATTATAAATTCTAAAAATGACACTTATGAACCAGGAAAGAGTAGAATAAGAAATGTATAATAAAAGTCATTCCAAAAAAAAGTATTATAGTCAAAGATGAACATTTGTACTTTTTTGAAAAGGGCAAAGTGACTGATCAATTAGAATCATATTCAAAACAGTGTGGTCCTGGCCATTGATTGACGACCTAAATTACCCCATTGACTGGGACAGATTAGGTGAACGTTTGTCGGTAACAATCACTGCTCACTATGTACTTGTTAAAGGCACTGAATCTGTGGGGTCACCAAAGGTTCTCAACACCTAAATAAAGCAATTCGAAAAACTAATCCGGAATAATACGATGTGTTGATTTATATCAATAATAATATAAATCAAAACATAAAGGTTATTCCTGAATAATTTTTCGAATTATTTTATTATTAAAGGCGTTAAGAACCTTTGGTGACCCCACAGTTTAAATTCTATAATAAGTAAGAAGTGAACAATGGTCGTTACCGACAAACGTTCACCTAATCTGTCCCAGTCAATGGGATAATTTAGGTCGTCAATTAATGGCCAGGACCACACTGTTTTGAATATGATTCTATATTAAAAGACATAAAGAAACAAAAGACACACTCTTTTAAAACTGTGCAATGACCATAGCTTAGTACATGTATGATAAGAACACGCATGACAGATCAACAGGAAACAAGGATGTCGAATACCACATAAACGATAAAACATAGATACAAATTATGATACATTATCATCCATTTAGTTTTTATCTTCATCCTACAATTGCAAATGTACCCCATGCAAGCACGTACAGTACTTATTTCTGTGAAATAGGTTCGAGCAGAACATTTTCATTGATTTCTATAAAATACCTTCGTTCAAAACTAATAATATCACAGGAACTTATTTCATTTTTTATTTTCATTTCAATGTAAGAACAAAACTCATGGTGCTGTAATTTTTGTTTCGGAACTTATTTCACACTTGGTAAAACAATATAGTTCTGGAATAAATTTTATAGTGCTGGAACATATTTTCTGTGACAGAAGTTCCGGTATAGCATATTTTCTATGAAATTTGTTCCGGCAGAACAAATGTCACATCGGAACGATTTGTTTGTTACAGTTATCACAACCGACACAAAAGTGAAAGTATAATGACAGATCTATATTTCAGACAAGGTCAATATAAAATAAAAACAAATTTCTTGATTCACGAACTTCGCAACAAATACATGGACAATTTATTACAATGATAAAGATCGGTGGTTTAATACTTGAAATATTTTGAACACATGACACTTCAGAACACTTTTAAACAATGAAAAAATATACGATCAAATTATTCATGTCAATAAATTTGTTTACATCTAAAATAGGAGTTATCATGTTATTGAATGTTTTAAAGTAAAACAATGGACAATCTGGTGAAACACACCTTTAATTCACCGGTCTTTAGTCTTAGACTAATTACCATTTTCTAGACGTGAAAAAAAAAATCAAAAATGTTCAACACTTTGAATGTCTTCCAATTTTTAAAACAACTTATGTTAAATTACCTGCTAGCTCGCCATCCATTACTTCCTATGTTCTATTTATATCATTACAGCATGTTTTGACGTCACCCTCTTATTTTCAGAAAATCATTTAAAGTTAAAATTCCTGTATAAATAATATGACTTTCATTTAATCTTTATCCGATAACATTCTACTTACCTTCTAATAAAGCAAGTTTAGTCGAACGATCGGTATATATTAAAATAAGTATGTATTTAAATGTATTATCTGTTATATTTTCTTATTCTTATTCGTTTTGCTATTATTAAACAATATTATACAATTACTGTCTTTTGATGAGGTAAACGTGTGTTTTTATTGACTTTTGAAAAACGGATATTCACTAAGGCCAACAAAAGACAGTAATCGTTTTATACTATATTCCGAAAAAAATGTTTTCATGACATACGTTTCTCTCGGAATAAAATATGGGATAAAACGATTACTGTCTTTTGTTTCGGTAAATATGCGGTGTAATTTACTTTGATATAGATAGATATAGGTAGATGTGGTATGAGTGCCAATGAGACTAGTCTCCGTCCAAGTCACAATTTGTGAAAGTAAACCATTAAAGGTCAAAGTACGGCCTGCAACACGGAGCAATTATGAGTCACACCGAACAGCAAGCTATAAAGGGACCCAAAATTATTAAATGTAAAACAATTCAAAAAGGAAAACAAACTGTATAATCTATATAACAAAAAAACGAGAAACGAGAAGCAATTGTAAACCACACCAAAAAAAAAAGACAACCACTGGACATCGGGTTCCTGACCAGTACAAACCAATGTGGGATGTAGAAAGACAACAATAACCTTTGACAAAATGCCAGAAAAGAAAATAACGTATACGGGTAAATGAAGTATTAGATACAATACAAAGGTAACAAAGAAACAGGCCGGTAACAACCGTTGCCGGATAGTTTTTCTGCACGAATAGTTAGGTCAAGGTCCGAGGCGTCTGACCTTGACCTGACTTCAAGTGCAGAAAAATTATACGGCAGGTTGTTTCCGGCCTGTTTTTTTTTGTTACTTTTGTTTTGTATTTGACTTGTACGACGTTTCAAGGAAGAAGTATTACATTTTGCAAGCTGAACATTTGAGAAACTTAAATGGATTGGCATCAAATTAGTAAATGTAAGTTATAGTATAAACACATATTTTTTCATTTCCCTTCAACGGAGGTTTTTTTCTAGAAAAAAAATCATAAATCTAATAATTTAATAAAAACAAAAGAACTATTTCAAGTATAAGATGTGTGTTAACACGTTTGAGACTTCGTTAAAAAGTATAATATATTAAAGAAATCCTTAGTGGTAAGTTAGATAAGGTTTAATTTTTATGGGTGAAACGGAAAGCGGGAGGGGGGCTAAACAGGCTGTGATCTTCACTTTGATGAAAAATGCAGGATGTGCCATTTCCGATTTCCCAATCCCCCGTTTACACATTTCGTGAAAATCGCACGTTTGCTGCCAAATACATGAATTTATTATTCAGTTGGGGAGAAGGGTGCGCCATGGGCTGAAACCCCTTCTTTTGGACGATCAATGCATTCGAATGTGGACAAATAGTTGGAACCCCCTTTTTCCTGGGTTGGGAACCTCTTTCTTAAAATGACTGGATCCGCCCCTGATAGATTCGAATTCAAGTTATAATTAGAATTCAATAACATATAAATCTATCAAAAGAATGAATTTTCTACTTCATTAGTGAGTGAAATGTCTTCAAAAAAGGATTTTGTTCTGTTATTGTAAACATTAAGACAAATACTTTAAAAAAAATCATGCTCGGTCTCTGCAACTGTTGATCGCGGTTAATTAAACACGTGTTACTATATGACCAATCGCAGCCAACCGTCTAAAATTGAGGCCATAAGTTAAATGATTTTCTTCAAGAGTTGGCACTTGCTGCTTTGATACGGTGCTTTTTGTCCGCAATTCGCTTTTTGTCCGCTTTTGCTTTTTGTCCGATAATTTTGCTTTTTGTCCGAAACTTTTGCTTTTTGTCCGTTGCTTTTTGTCCGTTTTGCCTTTTGTCCGATTATTTTGCTTTTTGTCCGAAACTTTTGCTTTTTGTCCGTTGCTTTTTGTCCGTTTTGCTTTTTGTCCGATTATTTTGCTTTTTGTCCGAAACATTTGCTTTTTGTCCGTTGCTTTTTGTCCGTTTTGCGTTTTGTCCGATAATTTTGCTTTTTGTCCGACACTTTTGCCTTATGTTCATTGCTTTTTGTCAGTTTTTTTTTTAGCTCACCTAGTTTTCTCGTTTGAATTGTTTTACATTGTCTTATCGGGGCCTTCTATAGCTGACTATGCGGTGTGGGCTTTGCTCATTGTTGAAGGCCGTACGGTGACCTATAGTTGTTAATGTTTATGTCATATTGGTCTTTTGTGGATTGTTGTTTCATTGGCAATCATACCACATCTTCTTTTTTTTTATAAGCTCTTCTCATCACTTTGAAAAAAATTAAACTACTGGCAAAATAAAATCAGATGTGGCCCAAACCATCCTTATGGTAACTAGTTTTAAAAAATAGTACCCCTTGACACGCCCAATAATGAAGATGACCGCCATGTCTAAAAAAATTGAACATAATGGGGGGGGGGAGAGGGGTTAAATGTAGATTTGGGCTTGTATCTCTGAAACTAAAGCATTTAGAGCCAATCTAACAAGGGTTAAAATGTTCATCAGGTAAGCAAAATCTCTGCCTAAAGTTTCAGACACATTCAACGTGTTTTCGGGTTGCTGCCCCTGAATTGGTAACTTTAAGAAATATTAGCAGTTTTAGAGTTATAAAGACCTTAAGCTTGGTTGCTATAAAGACTAAGCTAACTTGTTTTAATGACTTAACTAACTCAATCGTTAACTAACTCGATCGTTTAGACAATTTCTCTTACTTGCTTACTTAAAACAAGATAGATAATAAGTTTTGTTACTAAAATAATACTTATTGTAAATACACATTAATTCACACAGTTATGACTAATTATGACAAAAAAAATGTTAATTCGTTGATATTTTCCACTTGTATCACATATTCATATGAAAAATTCTACTGTCCTGATAACCGCGACATGTAGTTCAAGATCTGATTTTATTCCTTTTTCTTTTTCGGGAGTAGTAACCCGGGATACAGTCATCTTTCTTTGATGGTACACACATACTCGATAAAATAATCACTGTTTATTTCAAATGCTTCTTTAAGTTAGATCATAAGTAAATGTTTTTGAGACAGAATTTTCTTATAATTTGCCATAATGAACATTTTACTATGCTTTTTTCAAAAATATAATAAAAAGTATGGTTCACCGTGCTATTTTTCAAGCTATGAGTCGTTGAAAATTGCCTAAATTTGGTTAGATTGTTCATGGAAAAACACATAAGAGTGCATAAAAAAAGTTCTATGAGATAGAATTTTGAAATAAATTGTGAGAAGATAGGTTTCGTAATATGCTTTAAGAAAATAAAAAGAAAACATGGTGTCACCGAACTTGTTTTTTTGCCACAAGAAAAAATAAAAAACAAGCCCTGTTAGCCTAGTATAAATTTTGTACTAAAAGAGTTATCTCCCCTTAAATGTTTCTTTTGCAAAAAATGATTTTAAAAACAAAAAAGGTTGATATTTGTTAAAATATCTCGGATAATACAATAAATTATCAGGTTTTCTTTATATAAATAAACAGTCTAACCATAAAATTGCAAATCTGTTTCCAAATTTGCTGATTTGGGCAAAAAACTAGACCGATTTTGTACTGTGATTGTACAATCCAAGATGGCGGTTTATCATTAACATACCTTAAAAGTTGTATTTTACATTTGGAAATGGCTCTTTCTTTATCTAAAATATTGTACATATCTATTTCGTTAGGAAAATCAAGTAAATGCTTAGTATCTCTTTAATCACTCTCCCCCTCTTTTCGAGTATGTAACTACTTGACTGTCAATGCTGTTGTGTTTCCCGAAGTATCTTCATTTCTTGAATAGCCTCAAACGTTGTTTTTTTTTAAAGTAACGGTGTACGCCATTTGGAAATAGTTGCTGTAGACATTCCGAAATTTAAAGATTAATAAGTGTTATCTAAAAAACTAGCTACACAATTAATGCAAATTGTGACTATATGTCACAATCGGAAAGAAGATATTGCGTGTGTAAGCTTACTATAAACACATGCAACACACGTCGACACCATTTGCCAAAATAACTAGAGGCTCTAAAGAGCCTGTGTCGCTCACCTTGGTATATGTGAATTGAACAAAGGAAGCAGACAGTGCATGACAAAATTGTGTTTAGGTGATTGTGATGTGTTTGTACATCTTACTTTACTGAACATTCTTGCTTCTTACAATTATATCTATCTATAATGAACTTGTCCGTGTAGTTTCAGAAGAAAATGTAAGTAAACATTTACAAATTTTATGAAAATTGTTAAAAATTGATTATAAAGGACAAAAACCTTTAGGCAGTCAATTGACCATTTTGGTCATTTTGACTTAGTTTTTAGTCTTAAATTGCTGTACATTATTGCTGTTTACAGTTTTCTCTATATATAATAATATTCAAAATAATAACCCAAAACAGCAAAATTTCCTTAACATTACCAATTTAGGGGCAGCACCCTAACAACGAGCTGTCCCATTCATCATCAAATTTCAAGACAGATAGATCTTGACCAGATGAACAATTTTACCCCATGTCAGATTTGCTCAAACTAGATACATCAATGATGATTGTGGTCAAGTTTGGAATAATTTGGCCAGGTAGTTTCAGAGGAGAAGATTTTTGTAACAGATCATGGATATTTACGGAAAATAGTAAAAAATTGACTATAAAGGGCAATAACTCCTAAAGGGGTCAACTGACCATTTTGGTCATGTTGACTTATTTGTAAATCTTTCTTTGCTGAACATTATTGCTGTTTACAGTTTATCTCCATCTATAATAATATTCAAGATAATAACCCAAAACAGTAAAATTTCCTTAACATTACCAATTTAGGGGCAGCAACCCAACAATGGGTTGTCTGATTCATCTGAAAATTTCAGGGCAGATAGATCTTGACCTGATGTACAATTTTACCCCCAAGTTAGATTTGCTCTAAATGCTTTGGTTTTTGAGTTATAAGCCAAAAACTGCATTTTACCCCTATGTTCTATTTTTAGCCGTGGCGGCCATCTTGGATGGTTGGCCGGGTAAAAAAACACAAACTTTAAACTAGATACATCAATGATGATTGTGGTTAAGTTTGGATTAATCTGGCCTGGTAGTTTCAGAGGAGAAGATTTTTGTAAAAAGTTTACGACGACGGACGACAGACGACGACGGACGACGACGGACGACAGACGACGACGGACGACGGACGACGACGGACGACCGACGGACGCCAAGTGATGAGAAAAGCTCACTTGGCCTTTTAGGCCAGGTGAGCTAATAAAACAACTCAAAGGAGAAAAACCAATGACATGATTGATTTATACTAAACTGTAAACGACAAACAAAAGATTTACAGAGAAAAAAACCTACCAAACAACAGTGGAGTTTCTGACTTATTCGTATGATTGTCATATATAACATTTAGCGCGGTAAACATTTTTAGATTTTCAATATTATTTGATTTGATCAATTTCCAAACCATTATGCTGTTTCGAAGATGTTCGTCTAAATCTTTGAATATCCCTTGTATTCTACATATTACAGAAGGTACACCATTACTAACACGTTTGAGGATGACAGCCTAACTTACAACTAGAACGAATAAGCGTGTTGTCTATATATAACACTATCTATAATGTTGTCTGTTGTGTAAAACAAGTTAAACACTTAATAATTCCAACCTTGCACACGTACAAATATCCTTATATATTGCCTTCTATACTTTTCCTGTTTATATCTCCTTAATTACTTTTTCTATTTCTTCATTTTCTTTTTTTTACTCATCTACTAATTATGTTTATTTTGATTCAACATTGTATCCACATAAATGTACATATGAACGCTGATATTTTAATATATACTCATTATGGTATCATATATAAGAGAGAGGAGGAATTTACCAAATAGGTAATAACACTAAAACAGGTTGAAACCAATCAACAAAGCCACAGTCAAAATAAAACAATACACACAACAGTCCATAAACTACAACATTAAAAAATAAAAGAAACAAGAACCCTGTAAAAACTGTGATGATTTATGGTTTTAAGGAAGGGTAAGCATTAGCGGTACCAATTTATCGCACCAGCCATATTCGCAATATATATCTCTTTTAAAAAAACAGTGATGTTGGAGACCAAAAAAAATAAAATAAAAAATCTGCCAGGATACATATATGTTGAATAGCTAAACAATATCGCTAATAAGGAGTCCTTCAATTGTTAAAATGAGACGTCCTTCAAATTCCTAGTATGTAAGCGCACGTCAGATACTCTTAATCAAAATGTCTAATTTTAAGGTCTTTCTATATACAAATAAGTTTCAATCGTATTCTATGTCAACCATTTCGGTCATATTTGGCGACCGGTGAGTTCATCGGGATACTTTAGCTTCCAGATTTCTCATTATTAAAGGATAGTCTAGCCTGTACTATGATATTGGGCTGGTATAATGGGATAATTTTACATAACGTTATATATATATATATTATATATACGAGTCTAAATTGAAAACTATATATATCTATATCTATATCTATAATACTAAAATTACGAGGTCCAATTTGTCAGCCGTCATCACGTAAAAACGATGAATCAAAGAATTCAACTTTACATATTACTAATATAGTACAATGCTGTTGATTAAAAATTACACCACTCCAGACCCTTTTGTTTTCCACATAATTAATATTGCCTATAATTAAGAAGTTCCGGGTCGAATCCGATACCGATACCAATAGTATATTCACCTGTTACCTATTAGGTAGCAATACACAGTTAGGAGTTTCGCATTATGGCCCCTGTGGATTTTTCAAATAGGAAAGTTATTGTGAAATAAAATTCATTTTTAGACAGATGAGTGCTAATTTAGCCTTCAAAGGTGGTTTATAAGAGCATCAAGATTATTTTTTACATGTTTTATGGGCTGTTTTCTGTTTGACAGTCCGTATTTTCATAGCTAGACCGTCCATCGGTCCAGAAATTAATGTACTGTTTACAAACACTCTTTTTCTACACGAAGTTTTTGACGCAACTTTACAAAAAAATGAGATGAAAGACATATGATTTTCATTGGATTTGCTGAATGATATATGTACACAGTTTCAGAAAAGGTATTACTGCAAGCAATTGAAATTCTACTTTTAGTCAAATTTTGGGGAAATATGTGACACCTTTCCCCCCCTTTTTGCAATATTTTATAACAAATAAATGCAGATTGTTGCCATGGATACACCAAAAAGAAATTATATTTTACTATTTTATATACTGGAAATAAAATGTCTGGAAGATTCTGATTACATACATATGCCCATATATGACAAAAACAGTAAGCTTCATATTGCAAGAAAGCAATGAAAAGGGAATGGTAAAATTCATAAGGGCAAATTTTAGTGTTTTTTCCTAACTGTTTATAGCTACCTTAACTTATCTGTACGTTCCGCATCTGACAGGCGCACCACCAAACGCTGTATTTAGGATTTTGCTATATAAACGGGTGGTAATCACAGGGTTGACACTACTACTGTTCCTACTTGTAGTACTTTTATCAGTATGACTTTCTAAGATGACAATACGAACAATAAAAAATCTGGACTTAAAATAAGGCGTATAGGTACAGCATGTACAATTTTCAATTTGTTGAAATGACGTAAAACAGCGAATCAAATAACTCAACTTTATTTAGAACTCATAAAGGACAATGCTGTTGATTAAAACATACTCCTTTCCAGGCCCTTTTGTTTTCCAAATAAAATTATTAATACCAATAATTGATCAGTTCCAGGTCGACGGGTCCAAACAGAAAGATGTTGAAAGCAGAGAAAACTGTGTATCTTATAATCGACATGACTTTATCAGATGACAATACTTATAAGGCTTACGCATAGTTGTATTCTTTAATTCAGTCACAGACCCGCGAATCACAGGTGTGTTCTAGTAAATATGTATATATATATATATATGCGTATTTACGTATCCGTATCATTTTTGTTGAGCCTTTTATATTCAACTCGTATTTCCGCTTAGCATTCCGACTTTTTAAAGCAGATGGCAGTTAGGTCCGCTGCTGTATGCCCTGAGGTAATCGGTGCCCTCAGGTAATCTTGGCAATAGTGCCCATATGCGTAGTAATAACATGATCTAAAAATAGAATAAACTAAAAATACATCATTGTACTTTCTATTTCGACTGACAGTATAAGTGCGAAAAATAGGAGAAAACAGGAACACATACATTTTTTTACAATAAGTTACGACAAATAATTCACGAAAAAAATCCTAATATTTGGTTTATTTGTGATCATTGCAACGTGAACAGATATTTATTTAGTGAAACGTAAAAGACTTAAAATAATTAAAAAGAAAAGACTTTTTGAATGGCGATTTAAACTTTTAAAATAATAGTTGTCAAAAACTGGTTTCATAGAGATTTATGTAAATAAATGTATATACAATTATTTAAACTAACTATGAAAGAATAAAAGTTATCCACACATGCCCAAGGCAGCAAACATTTGATTTTCGGGGGGGGGGGGGGGGGGGCTATGGATTTTTTTCCTTCGGCGAAAGACAGTATTTTTTGGAGACAGGTCGAAAACATTTTTTTCTTTCATTTCAACTTTAGCATTACGTATAGTGGCAGAACAATTAGAAACAAACTTTAAAAAAAAAAAACATAGCCCCCCCCCCCCCCTGAAAATGAAATGATTGCTGCCTAAGTTTCGTGAATGTCCTGTTGAAACTTTGACTATCATTGTGTTTGGTAATATATGACATTTACATATGGACAGAATACGCATATGGTAAAGAAAGCATACAATGAAAACTTAAACTTTCCTCATGGTTTTTTGTAGTAAATTAAAAGTGTTATTAAGTAAACTTGGTTTGCAACATGTCTGGGAAAATCAAAATACTATGTCAAAGAAAAAAATACTTTTCAAAAGAAATTAGAAGAGGAATTCATAAAATACTGGAAACAAGCTCTTTTTTGTGACTCAAATAATGGTAATAGTCATAGTAATAAACTAAGAACATATCGCAAAGTTAAAAATAATTTTACTGGACCAAGTGTTATTTCTAAAATGGTAAAAATCAGAATTAGTAATAGTAAATTACTAATAGAAGTTGGTAGATATACTAGAACACCTTTAGAACAGAGAATTTATCCAATTTGTAAGGATGGAATTGAAGATCGAGTTCCATTTCCTCATTCAATGCAAAGCGCTAGAAATTAATAGAAATGTACTCTTTTGTAATTTAAGCGATATAGTTCCATCTTTTGCTAATATATGAGAACAAGATAAGTTTAGTTTCATTTTAAAAAGTAATGATACAGACATTAGTACTGTAAGTGTAGCTGGAATAAGCGATATGTATGATTTGAACATTCATTTAAAGCAAACATAATGTTGTTAAGAACTTTTATAGTATTAAAGCCTTTGTAAGGCTTGTATGATTTTAATTTTAGTTTCTTTTGTATAATTCGGAGTTTAGTATGACGTCCATTATCACTGAACTATTATGCATATTTTTAGGGGCAAGCTAAAGGACACCTACAGCTGCGGGAATTCTCGCTACATTGGAGACCCATTGGTTGCCTTCGGCTGTTGTCTGCTCTGTGGTCGGGTGGTTGTCGCTTTGACAAATTCACCATTTCCTTTCTCAATTTTAATAACTATGTTTCTGATCTAATTTTGTATTCTATAAACGGCATCTATATATTTACACTACAAATCTACAACTCTCAGTCTATGGCTATACGTGCTGATCTTATCTATATTCATGCATAATATTCATTAGCTGTGTATGAGTATCAAAATCGTATCATACGCGACATTTGACATTACTTTGAAAGTAACGTAGTTTCAAGCACAGGTTCTTTAGTATATAACTGCTTTTTAAAATGTTAATTGTCTTAATCAATCTTATTTGAGAGATGTTGGATATTTTCAAGGAAAAACCTCACATCTCCAGTGGACTTTTGTACATGGTCAGATAACCTTAGGTCATCTCTAAATTACTGTGTATTTCCTGTATCTCAGATCATATCTATGATTGCTCACATGGTGAGGTTACCTCAGGTCACCTCTGTATGATTGAACATTAAGCTGTGAGGTTACCTAATATTACCTCTGTATTGCTGTACATGGTGAGGTTACTCTGTATTACTGCACATACATGTACTCGTATTACCACACTTTGTATTAACTTTACAAAACACTATTTTTTTAGTTTTACTCAGGGCACTTCTGCATTTCTTTACATGGCCAAGTGCACATGTTAACTAATGTCATTTCTTAACTACTGTATATAAATAAGTAACATCAGAATACCTCTGTATGCTAGAATATGGTGAGGTTACCTAAGGTATCAACTTCATGGTCATTGTACCAGCTGCATCCTAAGTCAAAGTGAACTGCAGTTATTTAGCAGTTTATTAGCATTCACAGTTCCCACTTGACAGCAGTTATTTGGCAGTTTATTAGCATTCACAGTTCTCAAATATAAGGCAATGATTAATTTGCATAAAGGCATTCCAATAGCATTCCATAGCTGTTTCTTAGCAGTTTATTTAGCCTTCACAGTTCTTTGGCAGTTATTTTTAACGAAAAATTTAAATGAGATCTGAATATTCATGAGAACTGCTATAATAACAGCTATCAAATAATGAATATTCATGAGAACTGCTATAATAACAGCTGTCAATAATGAATATTCATGCAAACTGCTAAGTTTTACATCCTTATATGGTTTAATAAACTGCTATTAACTGCTGTGGAATGCTATCGGATCTGCCAAAAGTTGCAATAAAAAAGATGACACATGAATAATCAATGTACAGTGTACAAGATATGAAAGCAAAAATTATTAAAATTCTAATAATATATACTGTCTAACATATTGACGAGTCTATGAAAATTTAAAAAAGTTTTACATGTACTTACTTATATTTGTAATTAGAGCACTAACTATACAATCTAATAACAGACTATAATCATAATTAAAGGAATGTAAAACAAAAATGTGAGAAGCAACTTCTTTAGCTAGACCCATTATCAATTTTGTCAGTGGCCCTTATGATATAGGAACAATTAAAAGTGCACTTTAAATATAAGAGATTTTAAACATGTTAAAAGGCAACTTATTTAAGGACTATTACTACTTAGAGGCTTATTAATACCTTGAATAAGTGATTTTCAGATTAAAAGTTATTATTTTTATCATTATTTTTTAACCGAACATGCCAAATGTACTATCTTTATTATATTTAATGCAGACAAAAAGATAACAGTTATATTCTCTTTCTCTTTTGGATTTAAACAAATAAATTTTTGATACTTGTAATATATTACATTTGTATGTTGGTTTTTTTCTGAAACAAACTTAGGTAAACTTATATATTGAATTAATTTCATTTAATGGATTGTTTCCGACAATGTTAACCAATCAGCTATTTGTGGCCAAGGTTTACATAATATTCCCTCCCCCTTTTTTTCAACTCTTTAATATGATTAGATTTGTTAATTAACAAAATAATAGATAAAACAATCATATCTCTCTTTTCTAATAACATCTTGAACTGTACAATATATGCTAATATTCTATTACAATCCTGTCAACAAATCAGATATTCTATTTAAATAAACAACTATCCCCCTTTTTAGTGCTTTCTGTATGATTTCTGTTTCCCCTACAAAGTTATGTCAGAATATACACAAGCATTAACTGTAACTTTCAACTTACTGTACTACTGCAGGTGTGTAAAAGTATTCAATTCAGCTAAAATTAATCTAACAATTGACAAAAAACTCAGTTTTTCACTAGAAAGTATTTCCACACAACATGGAGCCAAAATGGAACATGGAGCTGAAAACATAGCCAGATCCAAGCATCTTTATAACAAAGATTAAAAGGTCAACTGCTATCGAACTGCTGTCATAACTGTTGTCCCGACTGCTAATAGGAATGCTAAGATGAATACTAAGACGAATGTTAAGACGAATGCTAAGATGAATGCTAAGCGGAATGCTAAGAAATTGTGGCTTTTTTTCAAACTGCTATTAGATTGAATGCTTAGAACAGCTAAAGGACTGCTAAAAATATGAAGAACTGGTAAATAACAGCTAATAAACAGCTAATAATAGCAGTTCAGTTTGACTTGGGATGTTACCACAGATAAACTTTGCAAAACGCTAATTTTCTACAAACCTCAGGTTACCACAATTGAATGTTCATAACTCCCTTCGTCAGCTTAGTCAGTCCAGATTACATCTATGTTCTTTTTTTCACGGACAGGTTACCTCAGGTCATCTGTAAATTACTGTAAATGACAAGGTTACCTCAGGTCATATGTAAACTACTATACATGACCAGGTTACCTCAGGTAACCACTATACTACTGTGCATGGTAAGGTTATCTCAGGGAACCATGGTACTACTATGCATAATCGAGTTACTTCAAGGAACCATTGTTCTACTGTGCATGGTCTGGTTACCTCAGGGATACATTGTATTACTGTGCATGGTCATGTTACCGAGGGAACCATTGCACTACTGTGCATGGTCAGGTTACCTCAGGGAACCACTGTACTACTGTGTATGGTCAGGTTACCTCAGGGCACCATTGTACTACTGTGCATTGTCATGTTACCTCAGGGAACCTTTGTGCTACTGTGCATGGTCAGGTTTCCCCAGGGAACCATTGTACTATTGATATGGTCAACTCCCTTCGTCAGCTTATTCAGTCCAGATTACATATATGTTCTTTTTTTCACGGACAGGCTACCTCAGGTCATCTGTAAATTACTGTACATGACCAGGTTACCTCAGGTCATCTGTAAATTACTGTAAATGACAAGGTTACCTCAGGTCATATGAAAATTACTATACATGACCAGGTTACCTCAGGGAACCACTGTACTACTGTGCATGGTAAGGTTATCTCAGAGAACCATGGTACTACTGTGCATGATCGGGTTACTTCAAGGAACCATTGTTCTACTGTGTATGGTCTGGTTACCTCAGGGATCCATTGTACTACTGTGCATGGTCATGTTACCGAGGGAACCATTGCACTACTGTGCATGGTCAGTTTATCTCAGGGAACCACTGTACTACTGTGTATGGTCAGGTTACCTCAGGGAACCATTGTACTACTGTGCATTGTCATGTTACCTCAGGGAACCTTTGTACTACTGTGCATTGTCAGGTTTTGTCAGGGAACCATTGCACTTCTGTACATTGTCATGTTACCTCAGGGAACCACTGTACTACTGTGCATGGCCAGGTTACCTCAGGGAACCATTGTAATACTGTGCTTTGTCATGTTACCTCAGGGAACCATTGTACTACTGTGCATGGTCAGGTTTCCCCAGGGAACCATTGTTCTACTGTACATGGTCAGATTACTTCAGAGAACCATTGTACTTTTATGCTGTAATTACACAATTTCTTAATTAAAATGTAGGACTTCATAGATTTGTATTGTTTATGCGATTATATGTAAATGTTACATGAGTTCACTTGAGTTAAATTGTTTGTATTTGGTGTTATAATTGGGGTTACCTGAGGTAATCCTGTCATGAATGAATACTTCGTAGATACTTTGCTAGTCTTTACATTAATTGTAATAAACCAACTTATTCATTTTGAATGTAGGACTTCATTGAAGTTATATTGTTTATGGGATATACATGTAAAGGTGATCTCAAATAACTTCAGTTAAGTGGGTTATATTTGCAATTATATTTGGGGTTACCTCAGGTACCCCTGTTATGAAAGAATGCTTATTAGATACTTTGCTAGTGTAAACATTCATGTTGTAATCAAACAATTTCTTTATTTTACATGTAGGACTTCATAGATGTAAATTGATTACGCGATATTTAGAAAATGCGATCTGTCTTAACTCGATTTAAATGGATTATACTTGTAGCTATTTTATGGGTTACCTGAGGTAACCCTGTCATGACAGAATACTTAGTAGATACTTTGTTAGTATATGTATTTATGGTGTAATAAACCAACTTCATTATTTTCAATGTAGGAATTCATTGAAGTTATATTGTTTATGTGATGTAAATGTAAAGGTGATCTGAATTAACTTAAGTTAAATTGGTTGTAATTGCTGTTATTGCATGGGTTACCACAGGTAACCCTGTTATGAAAAAAATATTAGTAGATACTATGCTAGTGTATACATCTGTATTTAAAACACACAATTTCTTAATTAAAAAATCTAGGACTTCATAGATTTTATTTTTTTTATGTTATTGTTATGGTTACCCGAGGTTATCCTGTCATGTAAGAATACTTTGTAGATAGTTTTCCAGAATATACATTTAAGATGTAATAAACGATTTACTTTTTTATAAATTTGAACTTCATAGATGTGTATTGTTTATATGATATTTAGGAAAGGCAACTTAAGTTAACTTTATTTGAATTGATTATATTTATTATAACCCTGTTATGAAAGAATAGTTCGTAGATACTTTGCTGGTATATGCATTGATGTTGTAATTACACAATTTCTTAATTTAAAATGTAGGACTTCATATATTTGTATTGTTTATGCGATGTATAGATATATGTTACCTGAGTAAACTTGAGTTAAAAGGGTTGTATTTGTTGTTATTATTAGGTAACCTGAGGTAACCCTGTAATAAATGAATCCTTCGTAGACACTTTGCTGGTGCTAACATTAATTGTAATAAACAAACTTCTTTATTTTAAATGTAGGACTTCATTAAAGTTATATTGTTTATGTGATGTATATGTAAAGATAATTTGAATTAACTTGAGTTAAATAGGTTGTTTTTGTTGTTTTTGTATTGGTTATCTCAGGTAACCCTGCTATGAAAGAATTATTAGTAGATACTTTGTAAGTGTATACATTTATATTGTAATTCGACAATTTTTTAATTTGAAATGTAGGACTTCATAGATTTGTTTTGTTTATGTGATGCATATATATAAAGGTGACCTCAGTTTACTTAAGTTAGATGGGTTATCTTTGTTATTATTGTTATGGTTACCTGAGGTAACCCTGTATTGAATGAATCATTCGTAGACACTTTGCTAGTGCTTACATTAATTGTAATAAACAAACTTCTTTATTTTAAATGTAGGACTTCATTAAAGTTATATTGTTTATGTGATGTATATGTAAAGATAATTTGAATTAACTTGAGTTAAATAGGTTGTTTTTGTTGTTTTTGTATTGGTTATCTCAGGTAACCCTGCTATGAAAGAATTATTAGTAGATACTTTGTAAGTGTATACATTTATATTGTAATTCGACAATTTTTTAATTTGAAATGTAGGACTTCATAGATTTGTTTTGTTTATGTGATGCATATATATAAAGGTGACCTCAGTTTACTTGAGTTAGATGGGTTATCTTTGTTATTATTGTTATGGTTACCTGAGGTAACCCTGTAATGAATGAAATCTTCGTAGACACTTTGCTAGTGTTTACATTAATTGTAAAAAACAAACTTCTTTATTTTAAATGTAGAACTTCATGAAAGTTGTATTGTTTATGTGATGCACATGTAAAGGTGACCTCAGTTAACTTTAGTTAAGTGGGTTATATTTGTAATTATGTCACGGGTTACCTCAGGTACCCATGTTATGAAGAATGCTTTTGATATAGTTTGCTAGTGTAAACATTTATGTTGTAATCGGACAATTTCTTTATTTTGAATGTAGGACTTCATAGATGTGTATTGTTTATGTGATATTTCTGAAAGGCGATTTAAGTTAACTTGATACGAATGGATAATACTTGTTTCTATTTCATGGGTTACCTGAGGTAATCTGTCATGACTTAATATTTAGTAGATACTTTGCTAGTATATCCATTTATGGTGTAATAAATCAACTTCTTCATTTTTAATGTAGGACTTCATCAAAGTTATATTGTTTATGTGATGTAAATGTAAAGGTGATTTGAATTAACTTGAGTTAAATAGGTTGTATTGTTGTTATTGTATTGGTTACCTCAGGTAACCCTGCTATGAAAGAATTCTTAGTAGATACTTTGCTAGTGTATACCTTTGTATTGTAACTCCACAATTTTTTAATTTGAAATGTAGGACTTCATAGATTTGTATTGTTTATGTCATGTATATATATTAAAATGTGACCTCAGTGAACTTGAGTTAGATGGGTTATCTTTGTTGTTAATGTTATGGTTACCTGAGGTAACCCTGTAATGAATGAATCCTTCGTAGACACTTTGCTAGTGTTTACATTAATTGTAATAAACAAACTTCTTTATTTTAAATGTAGGACTTCATGAAAGTTGTTTTGTTAATGTGATGCACATGTAAAGGTGACCTCAGTTTACTTCAGTTAAGTGGGTTATATTTGTAATTATGTCTGGGGTTACCTCAGGTACCCATGTTATGAAGAATCCTTTTGAGATAGTTTGCTAGTGTAAACATTTATATTGTAATCGGACAATGTCTTTATTTTAAATGTAGGACTTCATAGATGGGTATTGTTTATGTGATATTTCTGAAAGGCGACTTAAGTTAACTTGATCTGAATGGATAATACTTGTTTCTATTTCATGGGTAACCTGAGGTAACCTGTCATGACAGAATATTTAGTAGATACTTTACTAGTATATCCATTTATGGTGTAATAAACCAACTTCTTCTTTTTAAATGTAGGAATTCATTAAAGTTATATTGTTTATGTGATGTATATGTAAAGATGATTTGAATTAACTTGAGTTAAATAGGTTGTTTTTTGTTGTTTTTGTATTGGTTACCTCAGGTAACCCTGCTATGAAAGAATTCTTAGTAGATACTTTGTAAGTGTATACATTTATATTGTAATTCGACAATTTTTTAATTTGAAATGTAGGTCTTCATAGATTTGTATTGTTTATGTGATGTATATATATAAAGGTGACCTCAGTTTACTTGAAGTAGATGGGTTGTCTTTGTTATTATCGTATGGTTACCTGAGGTAACCCTGTATTGAATGAATCCTTCGTAGACACTTTGCTAGTGCTTACATTATTTGTAATAAACAAACTTCTTTATTTCAAATGTAGGACTTCATTAAAGTTAGATTGTTCATGTGATGTATATGTAAAGATAATTTGAATTAACTTGAGTTAAATAGGTTGTTTTTGTTGTTTTTGTATTGGTTACCTCAGGTAACCCTGCTATGAAAGAATTCTTAGTAGATACTTTGTAAGTGTATACATTTATATTGTAATTCGACAATTTTTTAATTTGAAATGAAGGACTTCATAGATTTGTTTTGTTTATGTGATGTATATATATAAAGGTGACCTCAGTTTACTTGAGTTAGATGGGTTATCTTTGTTATTATTGTTATGGTTACCTGAGGTAACCCTGTATTGAATGAATCCTTCGAAGACACTTTGCTAGTGCTTACATTAAAAGTAATAAACAAACTTCTTTATTTTAAATGTAGGACTTCATTTAAGTTATATTGTTTATGTGATATATATGTAAAGGTGATTTGAATTAACTTGAGTTAAATAGGTTGTATTGTTGTTATTGTATTGGTTACCTCTGCTATGAAAGAACTTAGTAGATACTTTGCTAGTGTATACCTTTGTATTGTAACTCCACAATTTTTTAATTAGAAATGTAGGACTTCATAGATTTGTATTGTTTATTGTGATGTATATATATTAAAAGGTGACCTAAGTAAACTGGAGTTAGATGGGTTATCTTTGTTTTTATTGTTATGGTTACCTGAGGTAACCCTGTAATGAATGAATCCTTCGTAGACACTTTGCTAGTGTTTACATTAATTGTAATAAACAAACTTCTTTATTTTAAATGTAGAACTTCATGAAAGTTGTATTGTTTATGTGATGCACATGTTAAGGTGACCTCAGTTTACTTACAGTTTACAGTTCACCCCTAGTTTTTGGTGGGGTTCGTGTTGTTTATTCTTTAGTTTTCTATGTTGTGTCATGTGTACTATTGTTTTTCTGTTTGTCTTTTTTCATTTTTAGCCATGGCGTTGTCAGTTTGTTTTAGATTTACGAGTTTGACTGTCCCTTTGGTATTTTTCGTCCCCCTTTTAATTCATTTAAGTGGGTTATATTTGTAATTATGTCACGGGTTACCTCAGGTACCCATGTTATGAAGAATCATTTTGAGATAGTTTGCTAGTGTAAACATTTATATTGTAATCGGACAATTTCTTTATTTTAAATGTAGGACTTCATAGATGGGTATTGTTTATGTGATATTTCTGAAAGGCGACTTAAGTTAACTTGATATGAATGGATAATACTTGTTTCTATTTCATGGTTAACCTGAGGTAACCTGTCATGACAGAATATTTAGTAGATACTTTACTAGTATATCCATTTATGGTGTAATAAATCATCTTCTACATTTTTAATGTAGGAATTCATTAAAGTTATATTGTTTATGTGATGTATATGTAAAGGTGATCTGAATTAACTTGAGTTAAATAGGTTGTATTTGCTGCTATTGTTTGGGTTACCGCAGGTTACCCTGTTATGAAAGAATTTTTAGTACATACTTTGCTAGTGTATACATTTATATTTTAATAACACATTTTTTTTTAATTTAGAATGTAGGACTTCATAGATTTGTATTGTTTATGTGATGTATATATAAAGTGAACTCAATTGACTTGAGATTAATGGTTGTATTTGTTGTTATAATTGGGGTTACCTCAGGTAACCCTGTCATGAATGAATACTTCAGATCATTAATTGAACTTTTATAAAAAAAAAAAAAAAAGTTTATAATTTTACAAGCCATCCCCACCCTACACGTACATACGAAATGAATGATCGGTGAATACAAATAATAAAATCATTTGGGAAGTTTGTTGACATCTTTGGTATTTGGTCACATTAAAATTTGGTCTTAAGATCTATCTAAATAAGAACTTTATTTTCGTGCGTATTTAATCAATGGCGCATTACCACGATTACCTCAGGGCATCTATTACCTCAGGGCATACAGCAGCGGACCTAACTGCCACCTGCCTTTTTAAATGCCTAGTTCCTAAACCCATATTATATCTAATTAGGGATGTGCATTTTTTCTTAATAAGAATATGAGGCAAAGTGTTATATAGGGTAGAAAAATCAAAACTTTGAACAGATTTAAAATCACCAATATATGCATGCAATTTATTAAGTACTTCCAACGAGTTTTTGACACTCCAAAAGTAATTAATTCCACTATTTTCAAAGGCCTTATTTGAACAATTTATTATCAGGTTTTTTATTGTACCAAGTGTACTCGTAAGTAAAACAGACAATTTAGTAGTTGAACAATGGACAGTGGCGGGTCCAGGGGTGTTCTGGGGATAGGAACCCTTTTTTTTTTGGAGATCAATGCATTTGAATGGAAACATATAGTTGGAACCCCCTCCTTGTGTCCTGGATTGGGAACCCCCCTTTATTTTTAATTGGATGGATCCGCCACTGCCCCTCATGCAGTCAGACAAGATGGACTGATTTTCAATAACCTATCTATTAAATGTTATCATTTTAATGTTAGATCTGTAAATTTGCTTTCGCAAATTTTTGGTTCTTCCCTCGCCGGGATTCGTGACACCAAATCGCCTGCACTGCAGCCGTCCCGCTAGACCACACGACCACCTGGGCTCTCAAAAAAAGCGCATTCGCTGGCCATGTGTTACCTTTCCACGTCAGTTTTAATCTAGCGGCGTACTACAGTACATGATATATAAGGCATGCAGATATATATCTACTACCCCTTTCGAATAAACAAAGAATGGTACACAAAAAAGCTTTAAATAAAATACAGTTCAAACAAAGATAAGAAAAAAACAACGAAAGTAGTAATTATTTAACAATTTTGCATTAGTGTTAATACTAACTAATCTTACAGTGCAAGATGCATGCAGTACACTTAAATTCAAATAATGCCGTGACAGTTTATAGCGATGTTTTTCGTTACAGCTCAGTGGCGGGTCATAGGGTGTTCTGGGGATAGGAACCCTTTTTTTTGGAGATCAATGCATTTGAGTGGGAACATAATTTTTATAGTTGGAACCCCCTCCTTGTGTCCTGGATTGGGAACTCCCCCCTTTTTATTTTAAATGGATGGATCCGCCACTGCCCCTCATGCAGTCGGACAAGATGGACCGATTTTAATAACCTATCTATTAAATGTTATCATTTTCTACTGGTGTTACTTTAAAAGAAGTGTAACCAAAATCAATATATGCGAAATCTAACCATATTGTAAGTGTCATATATTACCAAACACAATGATAGTCAAAGTTTCAACAGGACATTCACGAAACTTAGGCAGCAATCAGTTCATTTTCAGGGGGGGGGGGGGGGCTATGTTTTTTTTAAAGTTTGTTTCTAATTGTTTGAGAAACAAATAGTTTGTTTTTGACCCTGAGAAAAATAATTGTTTGTTTCACCCTCAGCTGCCACTATATGTAATGCTAAAATTGAAATGAAAGAAAAAAATGTTTTTTACCTGTTTCCAAAAAATATTGTCTTTCGCCGAAGGAAAAAAATCCATAGCCCGTGAATTATTTGTCGTAACTTATTTGTCGTAACTTATTGTAAAAAATTGTATGTGTTCCTGTTTTCTCCTATTTTTCGCACATATACTGTCAGTCGAAATAGAAAGTACAATGATGTAGTTTTAGGTTATTCTATTTTAAGATCATGTTATTACTACGCATATGGGCACTATTGCAACGATTACCCGAGGGCACCGATTACCTCAGGGCATACAGCAGCGGACCTAGCTGCCATCTGCATTTTATAGCGGACAAAAAGCAAAATTATCGGACAAAAAGCAAAACGGACAAAAAGCAACGGACAAAAAGCAAAAGTTTCGGACAAAAAGCAAAATAATCGGACAAAAAGCAAAACGGACAAAAAGCAACGGACAAAAAGCAAAAGTTTCGGACAAAAAGCAAAATAATCGGACAAAAGGAAAAACGGACAAAAAGCAACGGACAAAAAGCAAAAGTTTCGGACAAAAAGCAAAATTATCGGACAAAAAGCAAAAGCGGACAAAAAGCGAATTGCGGACAAAAAGCACCGTATCACTGCTTATCTGGACATGTATTACACGAACACTTGTTATTTATTACGGGGCGCCGAATGGGACTCTTGTGGTTTTGTACTCGAAATTCAATTTTGTACGGACAAAAGTGACTTTTGTTCAACAAAAATGAGTTCAGTTTAACAAAATTTGTATCATACTACAAATTTAAAATTTTGTCATACAAAATTATCTATCAGCGGACAAAAGTCACTTTTGTCATGACAAAATTGATTTTTGTTACACAGACTTGACTTTTGTTACCTAATTTGAAAATTGGGCCACCAAAGTCAATTTTGTATTCAAATTAGTTTAGTTTGGATTCTGTGAACTAATTTGCATACAAAATCGACTTTTGTGAGACAAAATTGAATTTTGTGAGACAAAATTGACTTTTGTGAGACAAAATTGACTTTTGTGAGACAAAATTGAATTTTGTCTCAACAAAATTGACAAAATTGAATTTTGTCTCAACAAAATTGACAAAATTGAATTTTGTCTCAACAAAATTGACAAAATTGAATTTTGTCTGAACAAAATTGAATTTTGTCTGAACAAAATTGACAAAATTGATTTTTGTCTCACGAAAGTCAATTTTGTCTCACGAAAGTCAATTTTGTCTCATAAAAGTCAATTTTGTTGTTACAAAATTGAATTTTGTCGTCACAAAAATGAATTTTGTCGTCACAAAATTGACTTTTGTGTCAAAAAAATTGACAAAATTGACTTTTGTCTCAACAAAATTGACAAAATTGACTTTTGTCTCAACAAAATTGACAAAATTGACTTTTGTCTCAACAAAATTATCAAAAGTGACTTTTGTCTCAACAAAATTGACGAAATTGACTTTTGTCTCAACAAAATTAACAAAAGTGACTTTTGACTCAACAAAATTGACAAAATTGAATTTTGTCTCACAAAATTGAAATTTGTCTCACAAAATTGAATTTTGTTTCACAAAATTGAATTTGTCTCACAACAGTTAATTTTGTCTCACAAAAGATAATTTTGTCTCAAAAAAGTCAATTTTGTCTCACTAAAGTTAATTTGGTCTCACAAAATTGAATCTTATCTCACACAATTGACTTTTGTGATTTAATTTCCATATCAGGTAACAAAAGTCAATTCTGTATGCAAATATCAAATATCTTCATATTTGCATACCTTTTAGACAAAATTGACTTTTGTCATGACAAAAATGAATTTTGTATACAAAAATGAATTTTGTCACCACAAAATTGAAGTTCTCATAAAACAAGTCTGTAGCACATAGTTTTGTAAGACAAAAATGATTTTGTTGTGACAGAATAGAATTTTGTACAAAACCACAAGAGTCCCATTCGGCGCCCCGTAATTTATAGGATCAATCGTGCATTGGTGAGTTGATAGGGATTTTATCTTTTGATGATATTTGATTTTTATTTACATATTTCCTGTCTTTTTAAATTGAAATATAAACGTTGGTATCATAATTTCTTCACTTTCAGCATTATCCGAAATTACTATTCATGTCCATGCTCCATAAAAAGGGGGGAGGGGTATGTACTTTTCTGAATATATTAACTATTTACCTTTACAACACCATCAACCAAATATATATATATAAATATGTATATATAGTTTTTAAATTAGCACTATTATATATAAAGTTGTATTTGAAAAATCAGGAATAATGCAGATCATTAGTTTGTTATCTGCTTGACCATAGTAAGTTTTTTCTCATAAAATTTGGGATCAAAATATCTGTTTTAATCAGTAGAAAAACATACCCCCACCCCCCATTTTGAAGTTAAATGTACAAATCTCTTAGTATACTGATATGAATAGTATTTTACTCGAAATGTTTCAAAAAATATTGATGATAACGTAAATATTTTATTAAAAAAAAAAGATAGAAAATATGTCGATGAACCAAAAAGTTCAAATCTAATTGAAAGTTAAAGTGCCCATGAACCCATTGTTCATGCACAAGTGATTCCATTCATAAAACAGTGTCCGTGTAACAACTAAAAAGAGTCCGTGTATCGTCTAAAAAGAGTCCGTGTAACACCCGTTAATGTTCTGTTTTTCTATAGCTCTGCGGGGGGCAAAGTCGTATTCACACAATTGTGTTGCACGCAGTATGAACTCACAACCTCAGTGTTGACTGGCTAGTGATAACAGTAGTAACTACTTAGCTCACTCGGTAACCGAGGCCCTTTTGCTAAATAGAAGTTGGTTATTGTTCACTATTACAAAGTTGGTTACTGTTCATTATAACCAAGTTTGCTACTGTTCACTATTACGAAGCGAAGTTGGTGATAGGTCATTATTACGAAGTTGGTGATTTTTCACTATATAGAAGTTGGTTATTGTTTACTATATAGAAGTTGGTTATTGTTTACTATTATGAAGTTGGTTACTGTTTACCATTACGAAGTTTGATATTTTTTACTATATAGAGTTTGGTTATTGATTACTATTACAAAGTTGGCTATTGTTCACTATTACGAAATGGTTATTGTTCACTATATAGAAGTTGGTATATGTTTTCTTTATAGAAGTTGGTAATTGTTCAATATACAGAAGTTGGTCATTGTCTACTATATTAAAGATGATTATTGTTTATAATAAAGAAATAGGGTATTATTTTCTATATAGAATTTGGTTATTGATCGCTTATAAAAGTTGGTTATGGTTTACTGTATAAAAGTTGGTTATTGTTTACTAACTTTATAAAAGTTGGTTATTATTCACTATATAGAAGGTTTTTTTACTATACTGAATGTGGTTTATATCTACTGTATAAACGATGGATATTTTCTACTAAATATATATATAGAAGCTGGTTTTTTAATATATATATATATGTTGAAGTTGGCTATTGTTTACTGTATATAAGTCTCTTTTTTTTTACTATATATAAGTTGCTTATAGCTTATAGTTTACTTTACATATTTTTTTTTTATTATTTACTATAAAGAAGTTGGTTGTTGTTTAATAAATGGAAGTTGGTTACTATCAACTATATAAAAGTTGGTTATTGTTTACTATAAAGAAGTTGCTTTATGTTTACTGTATGGATGTTGGTTATTGTTTACTATAAAGAAGTTAGTTATATGTTTACTGTATGGATGTTGGTTATTGTTTACTATAAAGAAGTTGGTTATATGTTCACCATATAGAAGTTGGTTATATGTTCATCATATAGAAGTTGGTTATATGTTCACCATATAGAAGTTGTTTACTGTTTTACCATATAGAAGTTGATTATTGATCACTTCATAGAAATTCGTTATTGTTTACTGTATTGGAGTTGGTTTATCTTTACTGTGTAGAAGTTAATCAATGCTGGTGGAGTTTTTACTCCCCGAAGGTATCTCCAGCCCAGTAGTCAGCACTTCTGTCTTGACATGAATTACATTGATATGGTCATATCCATAAATTAACTTTTTACAAAACTTTGAATTTTTGAAATACTAAGGCTTTTCAACCTTAGGAATATATTACTTTAGCTGTATTTGGTAAAATTTTAAGGAAATTTGGTGCTTTAATAATGGTCTTCAACTCTATACTTTATTTGGCCTTTAACATTTTTTATGAGTCTTTTGTAGACGAAACTGCGCGCGTCTGACGCAAATATAAAGTTTCAATCCTGTTATCGATGATGAGTTAACTCAAGATAATGTGAACAAAAAGTAAGAAAATTGTTCGATTTGTTTAATTTGTTTCTCTGTATAGAAATGTATTCAAATATTATGCACAATGTTCATGTTTAAAATATATCTGTGGATTTTTTTTAAATATATCTTAAATTGCACTTTCAATCCGTTATTGTGGATTCTAAAGCAACCAAGTCATTAGTGCTCCTGGGAGATCTTGATTTTCGCATCAGAAAAGTTTCTCTATCGGAACGATCAAAATATAAAGTTAGAGTGCTACACGCTATTCCAGTTAAAGGTCGGCTGATATTGGTAACTGATGTCCATATCATGGTGTCAAGATCCAGGCTTTCTACAGATGTCAATCTTTCTGCATCGTTCCAGTTATAGCCCCCAGCGACGTATATGACGTCATCTAACATACAGCATCCGAATTCAGCACGAGGTGTTAACATGTTGCAGACGAACGTCCACTTGTCGGCTGTTGGGGAGTATTTCTCCACGGCCTCGACACAGGAAATGGTACCTTCAGAATTTATAGTTGCGCCACCAATGACCAATAAAGATCCTTTCACTTGAACCAACTGAGAGAAGAATCTTGGTATTGTCAACGGTTTCCTTGTTTGCCATTTGTTTTCTGCTGGATGATACCTTTCAACCTTACTTGATACCATCTTATCTCCTACAACAATATAATAATTATTTATTTTAGTTTCTTGTCCATAATTCGGAGTTTAGTATGACGTCCATCATCACTGAACTAGTATAGATATTTGTTAAGTGGCCAGCTAACGGACGCCTCTGGGTGCGGGAGTTTCTCGTTGCATTGAAGACCTATTGGTGACCTTCTGCTGTTGTTTGTTCTATGGTCGGGTTGTTGTCTCTTTGGTACATTCCCCATTTCCATTCTCAATTTTATGTAAAACTGACTTCTATTTAGAAAATATTATGTATTAACCTTTTTATAAACTCCTTTGAATAATGATCAATTCATATATTTGTCTCATACAGAAACCAATAGTCATATAATTCAACTTATTTTAGGTTTGTTTGCTATAGTGCAGCTGCTGTCTCGTGTTTATCAATATTGCCCCGCACTCCCTTAAATAAAATAAAATCAAACGCCGGTAACTTCTCTCCTTTTTCAAAATGCTGGAAGGTCATAATGTCAAGACGAATAGTCATCGCACAGAAAAATGCCTCTTTGATAAATATGTTTGAATTTGAGTACGTGCGATCGCATATATAGGGCATACACTAAAATATATACCTATGTTTAAACAGCATTACGATTTGACACATTTTTTTTTAAGATTGATGACCATCCATGAACTGTATAAAAGTATTGTTTGTTTTAATTTGAGTAAAATAACACAAACCTGAACCTCCCACGACATAAATACGTCCATTCAGTACTGCTGCCGCTACACATCTTTTAGGACTACAAAGTGGGGCCACTTCTTCCCATTTATCTGTGTTTGGATTGTATCTTTCAACTTTATCAAGAGATTCGTCCTTGTCCATCCTTCCACCTGTTAAACATGTTACATCTAAATTGAATACCTATTATCGTGTGTGTGTTTTGTTTTTTTTTTAATTATTAATGATTATATTGCATAAGACAGCGTTGCTATGAATGAGACTGATTTCTTGTTTTCAGATTCGGTCCTTTTGTGCTATCAATTATTTTATTTATTTATTTTGCTCTTTAAGATATTGGTCTCAAAATGGGCAATTTCCTCAAAAAAATGTTTGGGCGAGCTTACAGCAAGTTTAGCACAAGACATAATTTCAAATTTTAAAACTTTTCAACAAAAATTCGATATATAAAAAATTACATATATACATAAATAACATAAATATATTTGTATATTTTCATGTGGGTATGTTAAAATACCGTGATCGTAACTAGTAAGCAATCAGTATAGCGAGGTAACCAACCAAATGCTTCAAACGGAGAAGATTGCATAAAGCAGTTTAGTGTAGAGAACACAGTGAATATCTTTCTATGTGCCAATAACATTAAACCAGTCCGCTCAGAGCCTCCAGTTGTATTAACCTATATCATACATCAGTCTATTCATATTCGCCCGTCGTATTTACCTATAGCATTAAGCAGTCTGTTCATAACCACCCGTTGTATTTACCTATAGCACAAAACAGTCCGTTCAGAACCACCCGTTGTATTTGCCTATAGCACAAAGCAGTCCGTTCAGAACCACCCGTTGTATTTGCCTATAGCATAAAGCAGTCCGTTCATAACCACCAGTTGAATTTACCTATAGCATAAAGCATTCTGTTCAGAACCACCCGTTGTATTTAACTATAATAGCATATATAAAACAATGCGTTAATAGCCACCAGTTGAATTTACATATAGCACAAAGCAGTCCGTTCAGAACCACTAGTTGTATTTAACTATAATAGCATATATAAAACAATGCGTTAATAGCCACCAGTTGAATTTTCCTATAGCATAAAGCAGTCCGTTCATAACTACCAGTTAAATTTACTTATAGCATAAAGCATTCCGTTCAAAACAAACCGTTATATTAACCTTTAATAGCATATATAAAACAATCCGTTAATAGCCACCAGTTGAATTCACATATAGCACACAGCAGTCCGTTCAGAACGCCCCGTTGTATTTGCCTGTAGCATAAAGCAGTCCGTTCATAGCAACCCGTTGTATTTACCTGTAGCATAAAACAGTCTGTTCAGAGCCCTTGTTGAATTTACCTATTATAGCATAATTTAGTCAGTTCAGATCCACCCGTTGAATTTACCTATAGCATAAAGCAGTCTGTTCAGAGCCACCTGTTTTGTTTACCTATAGCATAAAGCAGTCCGTTCATAACAACCCGTTGTATTTACCTGTAGCATAAAGCAGTCTGTTCGGAGTCCCTCGTTGAATTTACCTATTCTAGCATAATTTAGTTCGTTCAGATCCACCCGTTGAATTTACCTATATCATAAGGCAGTCTGTTCAGAGCCACCTGTTTTATTTACCTATAGCATTAAGCAGTTTATTCAGAGACATCTGTTGTACATAAAATGTATTTACCTATAAAAGTATAAATCAGTCCGTTTATACCCATCCGTTTTATTTACCTATAGCATAAAGCAGTCCGTTCAGAGCCACCAGTTGAAAACTTTGTCGTTTGTATTTCATACTGGCTACCGTTAGCCATGTGTTAGTTCGAGGATCATATCTGTAGACACTATTTTCTGGAGATTTGTGATCGTTTGTTCTTTCTCCGCCCGCAACATACAAAAAGCCACCAAGTACAGCAACTAAAAAAAAAGACATTTTGTTTTATCATCATTGGGTGCTATAAACAGTTTCGTATAAAAAAAAAACTAGGGGTTGTCCCCCAACTAAAAATAGACATGGAGGGAAGTCCCTTTTTATCAACATAATTGGTGAAAAAGTATCATGTTTTTTGTATTTGCTTGTAAATATATGTTAATTAACTTCAATTAAAACAGGTTGAATGATTAAAATAATTTAAAAAATTTGATTGAATATTCGTGTTTTGAGGGGAGACAACACTGTAAGACGTTACGCGCGATGTTCGTACATGTAAGCGTAACAGAACGTCGCCAATATTTCGTAACGTTTTTAAAACCAAAACTTCGACTGAAACGTTGGTTTTTTAGCATATGCGACATTCTTGTAAGACTCCGCAAAATCGACGACGCGTTTTAACTACTTATTGAAAATTGATATACTTTAGATTTTTGAAAAATTAAGAAAAACAACATTTTGAAAAATAATAAAATTCTACCATTATATAAGCAAACAATTGACGTAAATTTGAGTTGAGTTCGTTTTTACGTCAAAAAATGGCGGTGCGACAACCTTGTAAGCCTTTGAAAAATCGCTCATAAATTATCATATATCATTTTTCAGGATATTTGTTTTTAAATTCATAAAATTAAGCAAAATAACATTGATGTAGTAAATACAAATACTAACCTTTTTCCTTTTAGATAAATGTTTTTGATTTTCAAATCTGGAATACCAATTTTTTTTCTCCCGTGGGACAGATTTGCCCTTGTAGGATGGAACACTTTATTTTTTCTATGACGTCATCAAAACGTCATAAAAAAATGCATAAAAAATGAAGCAACCTCTTTGTTAAATAATGGAAAAAACCGTTTTTCAAAATATTAAATAGTTTAGAAGAAAATCACAGTTTAGTGGTTACAATAAATGAAATATGTTACGCGGGACAGCCGTTTTTCGAAACTGAAGCTTGTCGCATGCAGCATAAAACATAGTTTCAACAAATATTTTTCTTTTTTATTTAAAAAAACCCATTTTTGTTCAAAATGCGTACAAAAGCAATGAATATGATATCACAAAATAAAATATTTTTGACTTGCATTATGTCAACTACACCGATTTTCCAATGAGGTACGAACATCGCGCGTAACGTCTAAACAGTCTGTTTTTTTTGGCAGTGAAAATTCAAAACTTATTTGCAGCCATTGTAGCTCTTTTCGGAGCAGGCGAACGTAGCCTGAAGCATGAATTTTTTGAAAGACCAAGTAAAAATCTATGAAATTCATACGACTTTGATGATGAAAAATGTGCAGGTATCATGTCTTCAGGGGTGTGCACATGACCTGATTTCAGGTTTTTTAAGCTTAAAATTAGGCAATGTTTTTCCCAGTTTCTCTGGATAAAACTTTTTTATACTATTAAAAGTACACTTTTTTTTTTTATTCCATTATAAACTAGAGAACATTCTGATTCCAGTGATATCTAGTTTTATACAGGTATCTTTATTTATCAGTCCACCACTAAGGGTCACTTATACATGGTCCCTCAAAATATGACGTCATAGAGAAAAACTGTTGATTGCACCCATTGGTTTTTTTTTACTTTATATACAATAGAAATTTCGTGGTTCGACCTAAATTAAGGTATAGTCGTGAAACAGGAACAAATTTCCCATCGACTGTCAACGGCATTGAAGAGCCCGAAACATAAAAAATAAATATTAAAAAAAAGCAAATCGATATGCGTCTCATATACAAACAGGTATAAAGGGGCCACTAGAGCTCTGTCAAATTCATGTCCATTGATTTGACTCAAATTTTCATATTTGATTTATAACCATGTAAAACCTTTATCCAAATGAAAAAAAAGAGTCTAAAATAAACAATTTACAAGGCATGGGCTCTATAATATGTAACTCCGTGTGTATTTTAGTCTTGACGCCATCTAATTAACTATTTAGTTGACTTCCAAAGACCTCCGATGACCATATAAGCGATATAAACATAAATATATATATAAATAGAAAGGGAACTCGTGCAATTAGGTTTTTTCTATGTCTGTTTAATCTAATATTAAAGATTAGAAATATATGTTTGTACTGATCGTTTTTACCTCTATAAGAAGGATTTTTTTTGTCGATCGGATCAGTCAATCAAATGATTTTCCTTTGTTTCACCTTCAATGATAACATTCTTTTCCATTAGATAATCGAACACACACTTCATGCGTTATTCATCCTTAGGTAAAGGATTAAACTAATAAAAGTTCACATGAATACGAATTCAACGAATTTGTATTTTTAAACTGCATAACCTGAATAATTCATCGTCAATGTTTATTACCTTAATTTTGCAAAATTGAACCTTACTGGATGTTAAAATTGAACAAAAGAAAATAAACAATTTAAATTATTTTAATATCCCGTAGATAGTGTCCCTTTAATGTCAAGAAGAAGGATTACACTTTTAACCATGTGTTGGAGTGATTTTTCCATGTTATCATACATGTAGGAACATCGTAATCAACGTTGTTTAATTTCATAGAAGGGATTTGCCAATTTAAGATAAAATATGAATCTGATCTGCCATTCACACCTGATAGCCCGCACGTAGATTCTCGCAAAGGTACACATCATAATTAAAATCTTGTATATAACGAGATGTTGTCATACCAGCATGATGGTGTCGCTGTCCTGGTATGGTACTGACTGTCTCCCACCGTTCCTCAAAGAAGTTGTATTTGTAGATTTCATCACTGACTGATTCCCTCATTAATCTCGGAGCTCCACCAGAAATCAGTAAGCATGGCTGGTGAACAGATTTACGTGGGAAAGTGCGTGCTGACTGAAAGATTAATTCTAACCTGAGTACTAGTAGTTATTGTTTTAGGAAGAATGATTATGTAGTTAATTTCTCTTTATGATAGTAGCTATGTGTTAATTTTACATATATAGCTAAACAAAACTGTTATGATTCAAATATATATACACTTAGCTATGTGTCAATTTTCAATATGTTTATAAAAGTACACACTCTTAAAATATAGCTACAGTCATTTTGAAAATACGTATGTGTCTCACCAGACATAGTTGACATTGGGTGATCTTGGCAATTTGTTAAGATACCTTAAGGTAATACAACTATTTACGTGTTTGCTTCTTTCTAGGCTTTCAACCATGTGTTGGAGTGATTTATCCATGTTATCATACATGTAGGAACATCGTACGCAACGTTAGTTTTCTCGTTTGAATTGTTTTACATTGTCTTATCGGGGCCTTTTATAGCTGACTATGCGGTATGTGCTTTGCTAATTGTTGAAGGCCGTACGGTTACCTATAGTTGTTAATGTCTGTGTAATTTTGGTCTTTTGTGGATAGTTATCTCATTGGCAATCATACCACATCTTCTTTTTTATATTTCAAATATTTTGGATGTAGTGTTCCTGTTGAAATTTTGAATTTAGAGTTCCTGGTGAAATTTTGAATTTAGAGTTCCTTTTGAAATTTTGAATTTAGTGTTCCTGGTGAAATTTTAGATTAAGTGTTCCTCGTGAAATTTAAAATTGAGTGTTTCTGGTGCAATTTTGGATTTTGTGTTCTTGGTGAAATTTTGAATTTAGTGTTCCTGGTGAAGTTTTGAATTTAGTGTTCTTGGTAAAGCTTTGGATTTAGTGTTCTTGGTGAAGATACTGAATCAAGAAAATCACTTCGGACGCACAAAATTTATAAAGTGTTATTTTAATTCTTGGTGCTATTTGAAATATTAATGAAATTCAATTAACATAAAAACCGGTTGAAAGTATCTAAATACCGAGGAGACAAGATATTTGAAGCATTCATCATGACTCCCAGATACAATCAAAATTAAGAGGTTATGATAAGTTTCACAATTTGGATCCTGAAAGTACAAAAGTAAGAAGCCTTCAAATTCATGAGAATATGAGTCAAGTTGGGTCAAAATTAAATTGCTTTAGATGTCAAGATTTGATTCCATATAAATACTTTTTCTTCGTGTTATTTCAAAGAAAACAAAAATTAATTGTATTGTGTACAGGGGTAAACGAAGATGTCTGCAACGTTCTTACTAGTATAAGTGATATGACGATCAGAGGTTGTATGAAGGTTTGAACCCTTTTCCTAGTAAGTTACAATATGTACAAACCTGTAGAACACTCTGCCTAGCGGGCATACAGTGATAGTGAAGTGCTTCTTTAACAAGAGTTTGACATTCTGGTATGTTCATTAGATATTCTACAGACTCCACAGAATCTACAATAACAGAAGCTGGGAGAAGAGGAAGTCGGATCGCTGTCATTAGATTGGCTGCATGTTCCAATCTTTCTACACGTTCATGGTCAATCCACAATAGCATTGATCCAAACACCTCTAACTCATCATCGGCGGCCAAATCATCTCTCTAAAACAGAAAATGTAATATATCTTTTTCAATACATGAATCGAAAAAAATATACACAAACAGTTTAATGACTTTATAAGAAAACGCTGATCCGTCTGTCAGACAGTAGGATTATTAGTATTTCATGATCAAGCGATATTATGTTCAATTTCGTAGGAACAAAACCGTGTTGTAAGTTTTTGAATAGTCGACAGATGATGCACGAAGTCAAGAAAAGTGAGATATATAGTTAAGTCTGTTATTACATACATGTATATAAGGACTTTTTTCTTTTTAATACTTTAGAACTCTTTATTCTATCTTGAAACTTAAAACAAACTGTTTTTGTTTTTGTGTTTTTTAATGAAAAGGGTATTTTATGCCAAAACGTTAATGCTGTGCTTTTAAACATGTTTTCCTCGTGACTTTCTTTTTTGATAGCACCGTGTAAAATACCTTTCTTAATGTTAAATGTCCTTTTTGGGGTTTTAAAAATGTTCAGTATACTAATACGTAATGGTGTACCAGTAGGGCAACAACATTGTATTTGTGTTGTTTTTTTTATTTCGTGTTCACATATATACGGTTAATTAAAATTTCTATGGAATACCTTTAGTAGCTCTATTATTTGGTCGACTGGTAGTTCCTTATACCTCGATCTTTTGGAGATTAATTTAAAACTTTTAGCTGAGATTTCAAGGCTTGTGTCGCATAGGTTGTTTAGGTTAAATTTAAAGCCAATGTCTAACATTCGAAGACAGTTCTTTAGAGTAACCGTGGATACGAGAAATTCCTCACAGACATCTTTTACTATGAAAAATCCAAGCTTTGAAGCAGCCGACAAAACACTTTCGGTATTGCAGTCCGTTAAATGGACTTTTCCTGTGTACATACATTCTAGAATTCCTCCAAGAACGTCTGGTTTAATATCAGAAAAATCTATTTCCAGTGTTGAATATTTCCTCTCGACAAATAAATCATAGAAATAATCCGAACATGTGACTAACAGAATTTTGTGAACAGGGAAAGCTTTTGTCTGTGAGGTTAAAACTAAATCGCACAATAAATTCTGTCGCCATAAGACTTCGAAACCGTTAAGTATAGTGTCAGACAAGTTGCACACAGATTTTGTGCTTTCCTTTCTAACCAAGTCGGTGGAAACGCTCCTTTCGTTAAACCTTCTCTGTAAAAGACGATCTTTATAACCTGTGCTACATCTTTTTGATGGAACGTTTTTCTCGTTTCCACCAGTTGCCATTTCCCCCACTGCTCATGGCTCCGAACCCTTTTACAATATTGCTATGCCAATACTTGTGACGTAACCGTGTTTCTGAAGCGACGTTCATTTGACTATGAATCTAATAGGTTTTACCATGGCGTCTCTATAATGCCCGCGTCACACTGTCCCGATTTTTATATACGATGGACACCCGAATGCGAAAATTGTAAGTTCGTACGAAGTTGGTCCCGATCTCGTTAAAATACCAAAAAAGTGACCGAAGCAAGGACGATGAATAACGAAGTCTATACGATGGTGCCGAAATTATATACGATAGCAAAAGATGGACATACGAAGGTTAACCGAAGACGGATATTTAAGCTTCATATCTCAGCCGAGGCTTACACGTTGGATCACGAAGGCTACACGATGGATTACGATGATAGAGCGAAGGCCATACGATGTCTAACAGACGTCGTGTACAGCATGTTTTGGTTGATTTCTAAAAAAATAGTTTATGAATCAAATATGCATATTCAATTTACCATTTTCTGCATGTGTCATATACAAATATAGTGTCCATATTTGTCCCCAATATGTTACATAGGAGGGGATGCAACGCTCGGCATTGCCTTGTTTGAACTGTAAAAGGTGTGCACTAGTCTGAATAATCCCCCATAATTATGCCCATGTTTACTGATCTTTCTTAAAGGTAAGGTAATGGGTTCGTTGATGTTGATCCCTTTTATTAAAAAAAGAGCTCTTTCCAGGAGAATATCATAATAATATAGACAAAATGAAGGATGTTGGGAAAGCAACAAATGTGGCAAAATATGACATATAGAAAACAAAATGGCTATGGAGTAAACATTCGTGTGACAACAACTCAGACGATACATAAAAAATCAGAATAATGAAGAAAAAGTTGGTTTCCCTATATACGTGTTTCTCCAGTGTTGGTGTACGAGGTTCGTTTATAATTTTCGTTATGTTACTAGATATGAAAAATAAAAAATAAAAATATTTTACTTGTAAAAGTAAATCCTGAGCCTGTAATATATAGCTGCTCTTCTTGTTTCATTTGAATTAATAGAAACAACGCTGTCGCCTTTCTTGTTCTCATAGAATTATTTGATATGAGCTCCATGTTTTGTGAACGTCTTTCTTAACTGTCGTATTAGACTGACCAGTGCATATCGCGCATGACACTTTAAATGTATTTTAGCGCGAAAATTAACTTACATTTAGCTGGATTTATTGCCGTCGTAGTTCCATCTTGTCGCCTTCGTACTTTTATTCGATGGCAATACGACGGGATTACGAGGTCTTCACGAAGTTGTGTTACCATCGTAAGACGTTCGGGTAGTTACGATGGTGAGGATGGTGATACGAACTCAATACGAACCCTCAACATCGGACGCACCTTCAGGGATTTTATAACATGTTAAAAAATTAAGAACCCTTCCCGAAGTTGTCCCCGAAGGCTAGAAAAAGTGGCCGATGGTTCTACGATGGTCAAAGATGGCACTACGAATAGCCCGATCTGGATACGATCAGTCCCGATTTTGAAAATTTTCATAATCGTGTTGCCATCGGCGTAAAAATCGGGACAGTGTGACGCGGGCATAACCCTTTAACGTTCAAGGATTTTTACCTTTTCTACCCGAATAAAGGATATCTGTTTTCAACCAATTGTACATTTCGATAAAAAGCTCACTCAAAGGACAATTAAGACTCATCTGATAGATAATTGACCAAGGTTTCAAGAAAACTTGATTTAAGGAAAAAATTCTTACGTTGGTCACGTGATATCTCTCAAAAGTCACGTACGTGACATGCTGAACTTTAAAGTGACAAAAATGTACAATTCGAACGGAAAAGCGGTTGTACAGACATTTAGTGACAAAAATAGAATATAGTTTTAGTGTAAAATTAATGCACGAAGACTTTTGGAAATGTTATCGGTGAAAACTTTATACAGAAAGATGTAAAACCTGTCTGGTTGGTAGAAATATTAATACTTGAAACACCGTAAAATAGTGGATTTTTTTGATAATTTTTGTCAAAGTCAAATAAACGGTCCTAGTTTATGTTAGAGATGTACTATTCATAACTGCTTACAGAATGAGCCTTTAGGAAAGAATTTTGATTAAATATTTAATGAAAATCTGGTATTATTGAGTGCCCAGGCTAAGAATGTAATAAAAACAGAGAGGGAGGAGAAAAGGGAATTTATTTTTTCACCCTCCGGCAGTGAGGTTTGAACACGCGATCATGTTGGTGTCAAACTGTGCATCTTTGACTCAGCCACAGAAAACGTGGGCCATTGGAAAACAAATGAAATTTAAAAAAAAAACAGCATATAAGTCATCATCTCTGTAAGAATAGAAATTATTTTTGGGAGTTTTTTTCTAAAGAAGCTAGTTTTTTTGAAAAGTACTATTTTTTTTATTTTTTCAAGCAAATATGTAAGAAAGTTATTCAGAAATGTTCGTTTTTTCGTCGATATGTCACTATTACTATATCTTAGCGATACGATATCCAACATCCTCATAACCAGACACTACAGCAAAAAGATTTGTTATTGCTATTCCGACTTGACTAACAATTTTTAAGACATTTTAGATGTTCTCGTCTATCTTGCTATAAAAACTGACAAAACAAAACATGAAAATTCCTTGTTAATCGAGTTTTGTTTCAGTGTTGATACTCTATAAATCAGATTTTATGTATGTGTATGGGTTTTGCTTACAGTTTTGATAGTATTCTTGTAAATGAGCACGGCACAGTTATCAAAATTGTCATGTTAAAACAAAAAAACAGCAACAATTTGTTTTGTGCCATTTTGTGAAAATATTCTATTTAATTTATTTTTTTCTGCAACAAAAAATCAAGTTGGTGGTATTCTGATCATTGATTTGAGCCCACAACCACATATGTACGTAAAAAAATGTCAACGATACCAAACATCATGCAAACTACTCATCCAAAAATTTGGCTTATCGGTCAAATTGACCGATAGGACGTTAAGGGGTTAATATACTTGTATTACAAATATCGTATCACAAAATTTCTTTAAAGGGGTATTAGCTGTCAAATAGTACACGTTCACCGATTTGACTCAAATTCTCATATTTAATGTACAACATTTTAACACTTAAATTCAAACTACAAAAGTTTAAAATAAACAATTTACAATGCATTTACTCCATAATATGTATTAGAATCTCTTATGTATTTCAGTCTGGTCGTCATCTTATTAACCACTGAGGTGACCTTCGAAGACTGCCAAATGTTATATAACCCGTTATTAACATAAATATAGATGTAAATAGATAGCAAACACGTTCTAAGGGATTTTCTAGGTATGTTTGATACCAAATTAAAGGTTAAAAATGTTACTTAGTTATCATCGTTTTTCCTGTATAAGAATGAGCTATTGTGAATCGAATCATGCAGTCAACCAACTATTTCACTTTCGATGTTGACATTCTTTTCCCTTTTATAGCTTAACACGCCTTGATTGTGTCCAACTCATCTATTACCAGGGCTCTGAATACGGATTTAATGAAGTCAAATTATTCACTTGCAAGTGTAAAATCTATCAGCCTTTGGTTATTTTGACAAAACTGGCTGCTTAAATCGAATGGTTATTTCACTAAGTCATTCTAATTAGTGATTGAATAAAAAAGAAATCATATTTCAATATTTTTATATATCTCGTAGCTACATTGTTATGCCCCTTTGAAGTTTGATAAAGAAAATATACCAATCAGACTCCTTTTTTCAAAATTTTGTCATTTTATGTTCAAGTCTTAAAGATCTTACTACTAGAACAACTTTTGAGTACCTTTTCAAGATCCTTGACAAAGAATCAAGATAATGGATATCTTCTTATATATATATATATCTAGAATGTACAGCTTACGATAATTTCATACGCCAAATATAGTTGACATATTGCGTTACACGTAGTACATGAAAAAAAGACCAAATCACAAAAAAACTTTGACCATTAATCCATGAAAATGCGGTGAATGTCAGATGAAATTAGTTTGCAGTTCTTATCCCTTAATATAGTCTTTTTATACATCACATACAGTGACCTACTGTTTATAGTATACGAGATAAGACATTATTAATTAATTTTAACCTTGATCACTGATCCATGAAATGAGGTCGAGGTCAGGTGAACCTTATTTAAAGAGCATGTAGACATTACAAGGAACCATAATTATGTACCAAATATAGTTACCCTAGTACTCATAAGTGAGATTTTTTAATTAGTTGCTGCACCATGACAATGAGTTCATATAACAATGGACTTATGCCAGACAGAAGTTTCGTAACATAAACAAATCCAATGTCCTTTCAGAAGCAAGAACATATGTTACCCCATATATAAAGTGTATGTGTGTGTGTTCTCGTTAGGACCCTTTTGTTTTAACGGCAACAATTTTCACTGAGTTTCAGTTCAATGAAGAACAGTTGTTCCCAATGCATAGTGCAATTTTGAAGTTTGCACTTTTCATCTTGCTCTCATAGTTATTCATGGGCTTCATGACAAAACGGTAAAGAAGTGCATTTTATAGATTGCAACTATTCGAGTCTTTAGATAATTTGTACAAAATGACATTTGTATTGTAGACAGTGAGGGTCTGATATTTTTTCTAGAACCTAGTTTTTTAAATTTTTGACAAGAGTTGAAATGTTTCACACTAAACTTATCATTATTGTGTTTGTAATATGTAGGCTTTACAAGTATCACATAAACTAAACAAGATCATTGGTTCATATACTTGAGACAAAGGTCAGATGAACCCTACCAAATTACTTGCATACCAACACCAACTTTTGTCAGTCTATTGATTAGAGCATCTGAGAAACTAACCTCATTACAACAAGAGTGCACACGCTGAAATGTATCGCCTTCTTTACTAATCATTGATATTATGTTGATAGTCCTAAGTATAAAGCTTTATTAAAAACTGTCACATAAACTTAACATTAACCAAGATAGCTAAACAAAGACCAATGAACCATGAAAATGAGGTCAAAGTCAGATGAACAATGCCAGGCAGACATGTACAACTAACAATGCTTCCATACAACAAATATAGTTGACCTATTACTTATAGTTTAAAAAAAATAGACCAAAACACAAAAACTTAACACTGAGCAATGAACCGTATAAATGAGGTCGAGGTCAAATAAAACCTGTGCGACTGACATATAGATCATAAAATATTTCCATACACCAAATATAGTTGACCTATGGCATATAGTATTGGATAAAAAGACCAAAACTCAAAAAACTTAACTTTGACCACTCAACCATGAAAATGAGGTCAAGGTCAGATGACATTTGCCCGCTAGACATGTACACCTTACAATCATTCCATACAACAAATATAGTAGATCTATTGCATAAAGTATGAGAAAAACAGACCAAACCACAATAACTTAACTATAACCACTGAACCATGAAAATGAGGTCAAGGTCATATGACACCTACTAGTTAGACATGTACACCTTACAGTCATTCCATACAGCGAATATACTAGCCCTATTGTTTATTGATAAGTATTGCAATTTGCATTTTGTTTTAATGAATTATCAGTATTTAGTTCTAATATAATCTTAAAGCTATCCTAATTCTTTCTCACTTTTGAATTATAGTTTTTCATGTGTGACGTCATGCTGTTTCTAAATTTCATAAATTTAAATGTGGCATAACGTTTGCCTTTTCGCCATCGTATGTGACGTCATTTTTTTAATTGCGTTGACGTCTGGACTGATTCGGGTGTGTCTATGCTGTATTGAACTTGGCATCATGTATTCGGGTTTAGTTTTCTGTAATAAGTTAATACTTCAGTTTCATTATGAATATATCTTTCACATTCATTTGTTAAAATTTACTGTTTGCAATACTAGTAGCATGAATCGTTCTATATAATAGTGTTATTATCCCGGGCATAAAAACAATGCCATATTTGGCAAAACCTTTTCAACTTTTGATCTTCAGTGCTGTACAACTTTGTACTTTTTTCACTTTCGATCTTTTATATCTGGGTGTTATGTATTCGGGTTTAGTTTTCTGTAATTAGTTAATACTTCAGTTTCATTATATGTATATCTCTTTCATATTCATTTGATAAAATTTACTGTTTGCAATAGCATGAATTGTTCTATATAATAAGAATGTTCTTATCCCGGGCATACAAACAATGCCGTATTTGGCAAAACCTTTTCAACTTTTGATCTTCAGTGCTGTACAACTTTGTACTTTTTTCACTTTCGATCTTTTATATCTGGGCGTCACTGGTGAGTCTTGTGTGGACAAGAGGCGTTTTTGGCGTATTGAATTTTAAACCTGATGCTTTTTGTTATCTATTAATCATGCTTTTCTTTGTCTAATATGTTCTCCTTTTTATTTGTATTGTAGTCCTGTAATATTATGTTGTCATTTCAATGTTATATTTAACTCGATAGGTTTAGCATACCATAAAACCAGGTTCAACCCACCACTTTTATTCCCCTTTAAAAGTGTCCTGTACCAAGTCAGGAAGATGGCCATTGTTGAGTCGTTTGTATTTTTTCTTATTTTTTAGATATTGAGATAGATGTGGCACGGTAATTGTCTATCCCAAATTCATGTATTTGGTTTTGATGTTATATTTGTTATTCTCGTGGTGTTTTGTCTGTTGCTTGGTCCGTTCCTGTGTGTGTAGCGTTTCGGTGTTGTGTCTTTGTTCTCCTCTTTTATTTAATGTGTTTCCCTCGGTTTTAGTTTGTTACCCCGATTTTGTTTTTTGTCCATGGATTTATGAGTTTTGAACAGCGGTATACTAATGTTGCCTTTATTTATAGTATCTGAGATATGGACTTGACCACCAAAACTTAACCTTGTTCACTGATCCATGAAATGAGGTCGAGGTCAAGTGAAAACTGTCTGACGGGGATGAGGACCTTGCAAGGTACGCACATACCAAATATAATTATCCTATTGCTTATAATAAGAGAGAATTCAACATTATAAAAATCTGACCTTTTTTAAAGTGGTCACTGAACCATGAAAATGAGGTCAAGGACATTTTACATGTGACTGACGGAAAGTTCATAACATGAGGCATCTATATACAAAGTATGAAGCATCTAGGTCTTCTACAAAAGTTGCAGGCTCGACAAAAATATAGGTCACGGATGAGTAAAAAAAGATATTTCAATTTGAATCCTAAAAAATAGCACTTTTGCACCAAAGGGAGATAATTTTGAGCTTTTTCAATGATATAAACTTTTTAAAAATCATCTGGGGCCAAACCGAATCGATTTTTGGGGTTAATTTTTGTATCATATCATAAAGTAACAACTGATAGTGTAAGAAATGGAATTTTTTATAAAAAAAACAAATGCTTAATTTATTGCGGACATTTTTGTACCCGTGAGCCTCCTTAAATGTTCAGAAAGTTATGTAAAATTATTTATTACAAAAAAAAACCTGAATTATTCAAAGAATTTTCAAACAGATGAGGAAATAGGGGTCTTACTAAGACATCTATTTCACAGTCTGACAGATAAAAAAAAAATGTCCCAAGTACACGTTGCCCCATCCGCATTATCATTTTTTATGTTCAGTGGACTGTGAAAATGGGGGTAAAAACTCTAATTGGCATTAAAATTAGAAAGATCATATTATAAGGAAATATAAGATCATGTTATATGGAAATCAACTTCATCAAAAACTTCCTCGACCAACAACTTAACCTGAAGCAGGACGAACACAATGAACGGACATAAAAGGAGCATAAAAAATGTGTCTGAATGATGCAGCTCATCCTTGTCAAGCTGCTGACAAAATATGATCAGTAGTACACGAACAATCAAAAAATGTGAAAGAATATTTTAATGGACAAAGAAAATTCATTTAAGACCACACTCCTAGAGTTTGGGTATAAGCTTGACTAAAGTTTTTGTTAGATAAAATTGAGAATGGAAATGGGGAATGTGTCAAAGAGACAACAACAGATAAGATCATAAGAGATAACTGATGATGAGATAACTGATGAAAAGACAGAAATAGGTAAATGCATCATATCCCACTACTAGAGACTCAGAGGGTATATAACAAACAACTACAAAAGATTTCACAAAATTTATTTAACATTTTCAAACATGGAAGTTCAGAAAAGACAGCTATAACGAAAGATATGTATATACAAAACAATAACAGAGTGAGTCCATGTGTTTGAAAAGAAAGATAAATTTTACAAAACATACAAAAATACACAATATTAACATGTAAATGTTTTACCAAATCACCAGGTATATAAAAATATATTGGCTTATCAAACAGATAAAATATGAAAGAAGTTGTATGGTCTGACATGAGTTTTAAAGATAGGCATGTGAACAAAATATAAAGACAGCTTTCTTTAAATCACACACAAGTTTCCTATTCAATTAAGAGCTATTGTACTAAGAAACCAAAATGGAATTTGAGAAAATTAATCTTGTTCAAGTCACCATTTTTTTCATTGACATTTAAAAACATGAAGAAATTCCAAAATTGAACATACTTATAAGTAGCATTACAGTAATACATAAAGCATCTACCATATAAATTATAGAAATAATAGAGACATAGAAGAAGGCCAGTGGTCAAACATCTTCAAAATGGTTTTTACTACAAAAGTCACACACAAGTTTCCGAGTTAGACATTAGTAACGTCTTCTTTTGGAGAAGACGTTACTAAGTTGGAAAACTTGTGTCTAATCCATTTGTCTCTTTTTTTAGAACAATAAAATATGTTTAAACTTAACTACAAAAGTCATTGTGATTAAACTTTCCTATATATCTCCCACTAAAATTCATATATTTTTTATCAATGCAATAGATTTGTTTTTAATAATTTTGTTGCAACTGAATTAATTTACAAATTTTATAAGAAATAAAATGCATTGTACAACTCCAGTGTCAAAAAGAATACAATTTTAAAATAATGGGAAAGATTGTCAACTTTTGAGGAATAGAAAGGTACCCTAGCGAAAAATCTTTTTCTTGTTTAATTTTTTGTGCCTTGCAGAGAAAGTGTTTATAACTGAGTTATTTTGCCCCATAAGTGCTACCCTAAGAGTCCTTGTTGTCCAGTCAATCTAGCATATATTTGACCTAAACCTTAAATTGCAACAGATTTTTTTTTAAAGTTTTAATCTTTAGCATTATACCCCAAAAATACACAGAACAAAGTCCCATAAAATCTACTTACTGAATATACTATATTAATTTGTATACGTTTGTTTTCTCGAGGTCCCGATCTACAGAGGGGAATATGATGTTCAAAGGGGAATATGATATTCAGAGGGGAATATGAAGTTTTGTTCGACGTCACGTGTGATAGTTTCAACCAATCAAATGTTGATTTCACCATTAAAATCAACATGCAGTGGAATAATATCAAATATTCACCTTATATTTTTTTTAAATGGTCACAAAGCCATAAATTTGCAATTTCTTTAATGAAAAATGTGCAAAAAAAATTACCCATAACACTTTGGATTTGTACATTTCATGAGCAGAAGATTATATAATATTGTGAAACACCAACTTATCACCCTATCAAAGTATCATACATTACATGAATTTTAAGAAAAACCAACCAAAATCGGTCAAACAAAAAAAAGACTCGTTTTGGGGGAGTTATATCCCTTTCCCATGTTAATTTCCACTATAAATTAAAAATGTTGACTTGAGTTTTCCTCAAGTTAGATGTATGGGAACCTTTTCTGTGTATACTTGGGGCTTAATGCTATAGATAACAACTATAATATTTTCTGTTGCAATTAGTTTGAAGTTCAAACTTAGTAGTTGACTGGACTATTGCTTCACCTGAATATTTAGGATGTATTTATGTCAGGTTTAGAAATTTTTGTAAAATGTTCAGACACCTGGAATGCTTTCCTACAATACAGAGTAAAATATTTTACACCATAACTCTTATTCCTTTTCATATGAGATTTCAACAGCTCATAAAATGTCATTTGACAAAATAAAGGCAGATCCTAGATTTCCTCTTCTTTAAATCTGACACCAAAATAAGGGGGTCAGTAAAAAAACTATCTGAATTAAGTTTTTTATCCTACATTGAACTTTTGATGTCGTCCCTTACTTATCAATATTTCTAGATATGTTGAAATGATATTCAGCTAGCCCCTACAAAAATATAAATTGCACAATTCTATAGACCAAACCGAAAATAGTACCTTAACAATCCAATAGACATGGCAAACATGATAAGGGCTAATGCCCAATAATGTAAGCCCTAAAAAGAAATTGTTTTTGATAAACAATTAATTATAATACAGACAACATAGCTTTAAACATAAGATATCAATAAATATATATTAATTTCTTTTTATCAAAATTTGATTTCCTGGCTCTAAAAGAAAATTACTGGTAATACAGAAAATACAATATTTCTTTGTTGCTATATAACAGTGCAGCACCATTTTGTTTTATCGTTAAAATAAAACAGTTACACATTTTACATATTCTTATAGCAAAAGTTTAATCAAAATACAGAATAATAACAAAGGTCAACATATACATGATATAGGTTTATTACCTTTGTATGTTTTTGAATACATGTATTGATAAGCTGAAAAGTGCCACATAGCAATGTAACAATGAGAGCACTTACATTCATACAACTTTGCTTCATACAATCACTATGATTGGTCAATACATTTATTGACTAAATTCAGAAATAATTGGGATTTTTGAAGAATGGACCAAAATGCGTATAAAATTTAAGTTTTAGTTAATTTGAGTTATTGCGATTTTGTAGAACACGGCAGACAGAATTACAGATGTATGTATAAGATAGCCAAATATGCATTCTCATTAATAATTACTTGCATCCTTTACAAGAATATCTCTAAATAATTTCAGAATTTATCAATGTTTTTGACATCTTTATTAACATTTCACCAATCTTTTTATGGAATGACTGAAATATTTTTCTGTCAAACTGTCTAAAAAGAAATAATATAAAAAATTTGGTGCACACTGAATAACGTGAATAGACAGAAAAAATATTAGTCATTTCTTATAATTTAATTCTAAATTCCGTTTTGACACAGCTGGTGACTAAGTTTGAGGGTGTAGGACATTGCAACGAAGAATTCATTATTATATAACTACTGATTAAATAAGTTACAATTTGGTATTAAATGTCTTACATGATTCAATTTTTTTTATGTGCATCTTCAGTACCATTGAACTTGTTAAAGACAGTGATTAAAGTTTGGCAGTTCTAACAGTTTAATTAAATGGTGTATTAAGATTTGAGGGGAGTAACAAAAGTTCAGGTTGACAGTGCTATCAATATATGTGTAAATTCTTTATGTAAAATGTATCCACACAATTTAATTTATACACTATTGACAATATAAATACAGCTATAGTAAATGAACACTTCAAGGTAAAATGTAACAACAGACTAGTACAATGTAGTATGGCTTATATGGGTAAAATCTTATCATTACTGTGAGAGAAAAAAAGTGTAACATACAATGTTTGAACTATCATAATAGGAGGTTGACCATTTCCAAAGCACTAGGCCATAATAAATAATAGGTTTGTTTGACAAATCGCTACCTAACCAGAAAAAAGCTGCCTACTCAAATTCTTTTATTGTCCTGATTTGAAGAAGTTTTTTTTTTAATCAAATAGGCATGAAGACTAATAAACATCTGATACTTCAATTTATTTTTTTGAAAAAATTCTGGGTTTAAATAAACAAAGAATATTTTTATATCAAATATTGGTATGAATAAATTATTATTACCACAGAATACTCTAAAATGTCACTAAAATGTTAAAATTGAAAATGGAAATGGGGAATGTGTCAAAGAGACAATAACCCGACCGGACCAAAGAGCAGACAACATGTAACTGTATGTATAGCTCTGCACAGTGAAATAATGTCCAAATCCTCATACTACAATGAATTATTTAGATCTGGAAGAATTAAAATTTCAGGAAAAACTGATAAGAAATGTGTGATGAAAACAAATAAACTAATTAAGTAAGGATAGCAATGTGATTAGTTTATAGTTCATACTGAAATATCAGCCACAGTAACCTGAATCTTGGACATGCACATTGCTAAGTGTCCTAATTTGTGTTACCGTTTTCTTCATTCATTTCATATCAATTTGCCAGATTTCAAAATTATTCCAGATTCAAATACATTGTTATTCAATTGTACACATGTTTTATAAAAAAATATTCTGAATTCTTTAATCTTGTGCTATTTATGATTTAAGGTTACCATTACCAACACTATATTGTAGCAACAGCCTTAAAACCGGTACATGTTAATCTTCAATTTGATAACGTAAAAATCTTTCCTTTCTAATATGAAAAATGTTTAAAAAAAATTTCTATTTATGAAAAGAACAAATGCATACATATATAAGCTTCTTGTCTAAAAAAAAAATTCAAGTGTTTCATGGTAACATATGTTGGAGAAACTATTTTTTTTTTTGCGTAATAACATGAATATTGTAATAGATATATAAAAATAATCATAAAATCATATATGTATTACAAGGAAATTTGGTGTACATGTCATGATTCAGAGTTAATTACAATCGTTGTTTCAGATGAAAAAATAATTCTTCCTGGACATCCTTGGCCTCCAATCTACATCGTATTCACCAACACTGAAAGATCATGGTAATGGAACTCACTATTCTTCTCCATGAATAAAAATGTGTCCTTTCACAGTCAAATGACACGATAGAAATGAACTGAATTCAGTACACAATATACTAGTACATTGTATGGTAAGGGTAAACACCATCAGATCAAATAAATATTGTCCTCACTGATTCAACTGTTTTAGAATACATTTGAATGGAATTTGGTTTCCTGCTATTTCTACGTTACTGGTCTTCTAAACAGTAATATATGTGGCTCTGAAAAAGAAAAAAACATATAAAAAATTATTAACATAGTTAGTAGTCAAACTAGTAATATACATGATATTCCTGACTGAAAATGTATATCACTACTTGACTAAATCATGGAAAACAAACTAATAAACTAGGTGCAACTGCTTTAGTTGACTAAAACTAATGTCTCCAGCAGGGTTTCCGCTGGCGGTCGCCATTTTCGCAATTTGCGAAAAAATAATAATTGTGGCGATTAAAATTCGTCATTGGCGAAAGAAATATATATAACGATTTTTTCCAGCCATCTTGTTTGTTTACTTTTTCGAGTTTCTCTGACTTTACCCATCAGACAATACTCGGAATTCACCTTGAACTCGTTCAGATTTTGACAGAAAATCAATAATCAGCTGATTGCATTTATAGCTATCGACATCAAAGGACTAATTAATAAAGGTGTTGATTGTATGATATGACAAAATGATATGGTTAAATGGCTTCTGTCATATGTCTCAAAAGGGATTTATTTACCGCTTTGTGAAGCACGTGTTTGAAGCAAAATTTACGCTTCCTCTCCTTCTTTAGAAAAGAAAATTATTGTTATGACGAAAAATGTTCAAAAGCTAGAAAGGTCTCTGATTTAAAACTTTATCATTTAACTTTCATATAGATCATTGATTTGAGTGGGTACTTCAAAGTCGTTTCAGTAACACTGGTGTTTCAAGCATAGTTTTACTTATTTACGATGGTCTAGAAAAGAAAACTGTCGTTATGAAGAAATCTATTTAAAAGGTTGGCATGAGAGTAACCCTTCAATGTAATGACTACACTTTACACGAGGGATCAATTCCAAGTAATAAGATTCTTCGTTTTGTTGTAAAAAAAACACTTCTTATTTTGGGGGGAGGGGGGTTGGGGGTGCTGGAAAAAAAGAAAATTTTAAAGGAAAAATATATTTGGCGAAAAAAATAATAAAGTGGCGAAAAATATATTGTTTTGGCAAAGGTGGCGAAAAAAATAATTGACCCAGGGGAAACCCTGCTCTCCAGTCATTGATAGAAGTCCCTAAAGGCTATTACATGTCTAATATACTCTTAATGACAGCGACATTCAGTAATGTAACTTGTATTAATGTATTTATATTTATAACCTGCTGTGTTTCAATGAATAATGATAACGTTTGATTAATATCTTTATGAAAAAATGCTTTTTACATGTTACCATTGCACACAATAAACACCATTTTCATGATTGGCACCCTACCCTTCAGAAAACCTAGATCTAGGACACTGAGCAACACAAGCAGTTACTGTACATAAAAATGAGGCTAAGGATAATGCACATATACATGATATATAACTGACTGAAATTTAGTTTCATGCAGCATTTTTACGAGGCGTAGGCATTAGATCATTAACAATGTTTTTCCCTTGTATTTCTAGTTCTAAAAGAAACAATTCATACAAAAAGTTGGTTCTGTAATCTCTTAAGACTTACTATAACTGATATAACCTTTTGATATAAACTTCAAACAAGAGGCTGTCACAACGACAACAAACCAGATTTATTAACATTTATTTGTGTCCTGGCAATATCACATGAATCATTACTGATGAATGGTGAAAGTGAAAATCATCAATATCAAATTTGACCTCCATATCGTAATCAGTATCAACATATTAAAATTTGAAAAGCTTAGATTGAATGGTTCATGAGTAAAATGCAACAACGTGAATGAAAACACCATTTTACAATCTTTCAAGAACCATAACTCCTGAACGGTAAAAGTCAAAATCGTCATTATTGAACTTGACCTCCATTTTGTCATCAGTGACAACATATTAAAATTTGGGAAGCTTTCGTAGAACAGTTCATGCGTAAATGCACGGACACGTCTGGAAACTCCATTTTTCAATCTTTTAAGAACCATAACTCCTGAACAGTAAAAGTCAAAATGGTCATTGTTGAACTTGACCTCCATTTTGTCATCAGTAACAACATATTAAAATTTAGGAAGCGTTCTTAGAACCGTTCATGCATAAATGCACAGACACGACTGGAAACTCCATTTTTCAATCTTTTAAGAACCATTACTCCTGAACAGTAAAAGTCAAAATCGCCATTATTGTACTTGACCTTCATTTAGTTGTCAGTAACAACATATCAAAATTTTAAAAGCTTTGGTTGAACAGTTCATGAGTTAATGCACGGACAGCATTTGATTGCTGCCAACCCAACTGCACATCCCCAAATCAATAACCGACATTTTTGTCACAAAAATCCGGTAAAAAATTGGATGAGAAATGTAGGTGTTAGTGAAAGAGTGCTGACAATACAATGTTCAATTAAATTACATTTCAAAAAGACATTAAAAAATAAAAGATCTAAACAAATATTAATGTACACACAAATTTTCAAACTCCCCCTAAGACATTGCTGATAAAAATCTATGATATAAATTTAATAACAATCCTTCAAGAAATTTAGGTGTGAAAAGCTTTTGAACTTGTCAAGAGACATTGGGGAGATAAACCTTTGTTTTAAATTTTTATGCAATGCATACCAATAGATGCCAAGCATATCTATGTCCCCCTGCAATGCATAGCAATATATATAGCTACCCAGTGTTTCTATGTCCCCCTGCAATGCATAGCAATAGATGCCTAGCATATCTATGTCCCCCTGCAATGCATAGCAATAGCTACCCAGTGTTTCTATGTCCCCCTGCAATGCATAGCAATAGATGCCTAGCATATCTATGTCCCCCTGCAATGCATAGCAATAGCTACCCAGTGTTTCTATGTCCCCCTGCAATGCATAGCAATAGCTACCCAGTGTTTCTATGTCCCCTTGCAATGCATACCAATAGATGCCTAGCATATCTATGTTCCCACTGCAATGCATAGCAATAGCTACCCAGTGTTTCTATGTCCCCCTGCAATGCATAGCAATAGATGCCTAGCATACATGTATCTATGTCCCCCTGCAATGCATTGCAATAGCTACCCAGTATTTTTATTTTCCCTGCAATGCATAGCAATAGCTACCCAGTGTTTCTATGTCCCCTGCAATGCATAGCAATAGCTACCCAGTGTTTATATGTCCCCTGCAATACATAGCAATAGCTACCCAGTGTTTCTATGTCCCCTGCAATGCATAGCAATAGCTACCCAGTGTTTCTATGTCCCCTGCAATGCATAGCAATAGCTACCCAGTAGTTCTATGTCCCCTGCAATGCATAGCAATAGCTACCCAGTGTTTATATGTCCCCTGCAATGCATAGCAATAGCTACCCAGTGTTTATATGTCCCCTGCAATGCATAGCAATAGCTACCCAGTATTTTTATTTTCCCTGCAATGCATAGCAATAGCTACCCAGTATTTCTATGTCCCCTGCAATGCATAGCAATAGCTACCCAGTATTTATATGTCCCCTGCAATGCATTGCAATAGCTACCCAGCATTATTATTTTCCTTGCAATGCATAGCAATAGCTACCCAGTGTTTCTATGTCCCCTGCAATGCATAGCAATAGCTACCCAGTGTTTCTATGTCCCCTGCAATGCATAGCAATAGCTACCCAGTGTTTCTATGTCCCCTTCAATGCATAGCAATAGCTACCCAGTAGTTCTATGTCCCCTGCAATGCATAGCGATAGCTACCCAGTGTTTCTATGTCCCCTGCAATAGCTATACAGTATTTTTATTTCCCCTGTGATGATTATGCATACCAATGGATGCCAAGTATGTCTATTTCCCCTGTGATGCATATCAATGGCTGCCAAGTATGTCTATAGATGTCCCCTGCAATACAAAGCACATGAACAATATAACTTGCACAGCATTGGGAGACATTTGCCAAGACAAGACAATTTATTACAACTTAGGCCAGATGTTTTCATTTTTATTTGTCAAATATACCTGGATCATGTCTCATATAGTGAATCCATCCTACACTCTGCTGAACTCCTAAACTTCTCCATTCTGTTTCTGACATTAAATGTGTCTTTGGCACCAATTTAGAAATTTCTTTTGGTAGCATTACATGCCTGGAAAAAAAAGATCACCTTTTAAAATTTTAAAAAATAAACAAGACAGTATAAACTAGAGGCTCTAAAGAGCCTGTGTCGCTCACCTTGGTCTATGTGCATATTAAACAAAGGACACAAATGGATTCATGACAAAATTGTATTTTGGTGATGGTGATGTGTTTGAAGTTCTTACTTTACTGAACGATTTTGCTTCTTACAATTATATCTATCATGAACTTTGCCCATTAGTAACAGAGAACTATATTTGGTAAAAATTTACATAAATTTACCAAATTAATGAAAATTGTTAAAAATTGACTATAAAGGGCAATAACTCCTTAAGGGGTCAATTGACCATTTAGGTCATGTTGACTTATTTGTAGATCTTACTTTGCTGAACATTATTGCTGTTTACAGTTTATCACTATCTATCATAGTATTCAAGATAATAACCAAAAACGGCAAAATTTCTTTAAAAATTACCAATTGGAGGGCAGCAACCCAACAACCAGTTGTCCAATTCATCTGAAAAATTCAGGGCAGATAGATATTGACTTGATTAATAATTTAACTTCTTGTCAGATTTGCTCTAGATGCTTTGGTTTCATAGTTATAAGCAAAAAACTGCATTTTACCCCTATGTTCTATTTTTAGCCGTGGCGGCCATCTTGGTTGAATGGCCAGGTCATCGGACACATTTTTCAAACTAGATACCCCAAAGATGATTGTGGCCTAGTAGTTTCAGTGGAGATTTTGTAAAAGATTACTTAGATTTATGAAAAATGGTTAAAGATTGACTATAAAGGGCAATAACTTCTAAAGGGGTCAACTGACCATTTTGGTCATGTTGACTTATTTGTAGATCTTACTTTGCTGAACATTATTGCTGTTTACAATTTATCTCTATCTATAATAATATTCAAGATAATAACCAAAAACAGCAAAATCTCCTCAAAATTACCAATTCAGGGGCAGCAACCCAACAACCGATTGACCGATTCATCTGAAAATTTCAGGGCAGATAGTTCTTGACCTGATAAACATTTTTATCCCATGTCAGATTTCCTCAAAATGCTTTGGTTTTTGAGTTATAAGCCAAAAACTGCATTTTACCCCTATGTTCTATTTTTAGCGGTGGCGGCCATCTTGGTTGGTTGACCAGGTCACGCCACACATTTTTAAAACTAGATACCCCAAAGATGATTGTGGCCAAGTTTGGATTAATTTGGCCCAGTAGTTTCAGAGGAGAAGATTTTTGTAAAGATAACTAAGATTTACGAAAAAATGGTTAAAAATTGACTATAAAGGGCAATAACTCCTAAACGGGTCAACTGACCATTTCGGTCATGTTGACTTATTTGTAGATAATAATTTGTTGAACATTATTGCTGTTTACAGTTTATCTCTATCTATAATAATATTCAAGATAAAAACCAACCAGATGCTCCGCAGGGCGTAGCTTTATACGACCGCAGAGGTTGAACCCTGAACGGTTGGGGCAAGTATGGACACAACATTCAAGCTGGATTCAGCTCTAAATTTGGATTGTGATTAAATAGTTGACACAGCATAGGTTTCTGACACAGAATGAATGTGTTCTAATGAACTTAAAATTTTTGTTTTCTCTTAGAGCAATTCACTATGCTGTTGAATATTAATCCTCTCAAAAAAATGTTTGAAGAAATTTTCTTTTTATTTATGAAATTTCAAATGAGAAAAATTGAACCCAATTTTTTTAATCACATCCCCCTTTCCCTTATTCCAAAACTAATCTCAATTAAAATTTCTAATGGAGTTTGCAACAATAACTACTCATTTAAATACATCATAATATATTAAGATGTAAAAAAAACTGCTTGTTATCACTGAATGGTAAACAGTGGGAAAGCCAGTGACATTGAAGAGCTACTTCCGGTAGTCCCGCGGGAAAGGGGACATAATCTAAAAATTTTGAGGTGGCGCTGTAACCAGCGTGTAAACAAAAACGTAGCCTGTGCTTCAGACAATAAATCTATTAAAACAACTTATCATCCATCAGTATTTGAGTTTAATTTTTCATTAGAATAGATTTTGTCACACGACTGCCAAATTCGGTATTCAAATAAGTGCTCCGTTACTGAAATGTGATAATCCAAAAGACTACCTCCGTTGATTTCCAAAAAACCGCGGGTAATCCCCAGGACTACAAACAACTGACACAAATGCATCCTAAAGCTTTTCATTGGTCGAGATATAAATAAATGTGACCTAGAAACATATGGGCACATGACTATGTACAGGATTCCCCGTCACTCTGTGTCTTGTTTACATAATAAATACTTCAACCGGAGGTCAAAATTCAACATTTTTCAGACGTTTTGGGAGTTATTTCGGTGCAAAATCAAGCAAATTATGTCATATTTTACAGATTTTAAGCACAAAATTGATTGAGACAACGAAGGGTGATGATGTTTTCAGGATTTTAAATATATTTTTCTTAAAACGTTGAGTGGTTGAAGGCTCTACAATGTCATTTGTTGATGTTTACAATTTGCTCAAACTCCTCGTATCACATTTTCTGTAGTTATTTAATTATGCTGGTGATGTATAACAGATTTATGTATTACATTGAAACTGATTTAATCTATGAACGAATTTGTCCATATAAATAACTTCCATTGTCTGGAAGTAGACCTACCCCCCTTTTTTCAACAAAAAAAAATTCAGTTAGTCAAAAGTTGTTGTCTGAATAAGCATGCAAAAGTGCAAAGTGTAAGCACTCAGCTAGTCTTTGTTTTAAGCCAATTTTTAGGGTAATGGTCATTCTTTGATTCTGTAAATAATTATAAATCTGAAATGTTTCAACTTGTCAATTTTAAAAAGTACATGTACCAATCAACAAAAATTGCCTGCCTAAACACTCACACATGTTTATAAATGTCTGTCCTTATTATGCTTATCAAGCAACCTGATGTACACTGTGACCAACTATTCATGTCTGAGTGTTTCTGGGCCCTGGGGCATATTTAACTCTTGAGAACTTGAGATTAACATTCAATAGAAATGCCCAATGCCTAGTACATCAAATTCTTAATACATGTTAGAGCTACATGTATTTGACAATTTGAAGCATTAACAAAAAGCTATATCACTTCCAAGGTCTGGTATATGAATGTCTCACTCTGATTTTGGTGATCTTGTTTTGTTGCATTGATATAACTGCTTGACCAAGGATTTGTATAGTTTGTCTTACTATACAAATCCTTGGCTTGACCCACATTTATATTTTACACCAGTTTACAAGAAAACAAATCTTGGACACAGGATCTATTATTTATTAAGAATCATACCATTCCTATATCTGTGTGCTGATTTTTCTGCAATAGAATACCTTTTCACACATTTTACTCCATTCTAAAAGCACACAATTGCAATAATTTGCAAAATCATGTGTTTACATATCTAGGAAAAGGGTACATAGACATCTAATTCATAATACCACACAAGGAGCAGGATCTGCTTATTCTTCCAGAGCACATGAGATCAATTATATGTTGTGGGTTCAAGTTGATCAGGGTTTTTTTTCTAATTTGTATATTAGTTTAAACTGTTCATCAAAAAGTCTGAAAAAAGAGGTATGTATCTACTGAAAATGATTTATTTAGGTGCAGGGGTAACCACACTTTGAAATCTACATGGAAGCAAAACAGTGAAAAGTCATGTCATGATAGGCTACTTGAGAGACCTCACTATGTCTAGGAGAAGTGAACAATTCTAGAAACTTTCCATTTAAGTCATTCAAACCTTATAAAGAATAAAAGACCATCATTTTTACTTTTTATATCTTTTTTTTTCTCATGTCTCAAATACTACAGTACATACATGTATATTTCTGATACCAGTGACAGATCCAGAACTTTTTTTTATTTTTTTTGGGGAATAAGGGGTTGCTGCTGCTGACTAACTTAGGAGGGACCCGCTCCAGTGATTCCCTATTTAATCAACCATTTTTTTCCTATGAAAGGGGGGCCCTATGAATATGCTAGCTTTGCATCAATGAATCTCAGGTTTTTCTATGACATTAGGTAATATTGTATTGCAACAGTATAGTGTCTCATGTACATTTACCCCACATTATCAATATAAAATGGTGGAGTGTTTCACATTGTATGTATATTTGAAAATATAAAAATGTTTAGAAATAAAAGTTTATTAAATGATGAATAAATACAAAGTCATAAAAATAATGTTAAAATGAAAAATATGTAAAAATTATTTTAAACATTTAAGGAGAACTATTGTTAAAATTAAAAAGTTTTTTAAAGTAAAATCAAGTCAAATAGTCCTCTGTCCCATACATGTAAATCCTCAATATAGAAATCCTGCTCTTCTTATTCCTATTGTTATCTGAAAATATATAATTTATGCAGATGATATTATCAAATGAATATAATTTCAAAATTCTCTAAATTTGCTATATGATCGGTAATTTATAATATATTTTAATTGTCTACTGACAAAAACATGATCTTCTGAGGTCCCAATTAAAAAAAAAATGTTGAAAGGAAATACTGGAATCCGAAGGGTCAATCTCGAAATCCTGAGCTATAAAATTACCCAATCCAGACGTCCCAATAAAGGTTCTCTAGAAAAGGTAATACTTATACACACCAACAGATGTTTGGAAAAATTTTCTACTTATAAATTCATTTACTTAGTATTTAAAATTCATCACCATAATAACATATCAACCTTTTTAAAAGATATAAATAATGTTTTAATAAAGTATAACGTAATATGCAACATTAAATTATCTTACAGGTATCTGTTATTTAAAAGATAACTTTTCATTCAATCATTCATATCTTTAATTCTTAATACCAGTAATTGATAATAAATGTATCCAACGCCAATAAAACCTGGCCACAACACCAAGCCAATACTGAAGGTGGCAATAAAATTCAACAATAAATCACATAATTTTTTTTTAGCATGGAAGGAGGGACAGAATTTATACTTTCCTACTGGTGAATATTTCATATACCTGAAATCTTTTAAAAGATATTTTACATGCCCATATGCACTATTCAGCAAAAATAATAGTACTGTTGTTCACATAGACAAGGGTCTGGATGGGGTGTTCTGCATTTCTTTATCATTTAATCTTTTAGTTCATTGGTCTCTATTTTTTTTTATACTTTTTGTCCATAATTTCTCTTTCCTCAATATATAAATTAGCACATCAATACTGTAAATTCAGAAATTATTGGGATGTTTTTATTATTGCGAAAAATGCGACAGAGTTGTAAACGCAATAATTAAAACTTGCATTTTGTAATATTTTAACTGAATTAAGCATGACTTTTCTCAATATCGTAAAAATTAAAATTGCATTCAAGATTAAAATGACAAAATCACAATAATAAGTGCACGCAATAATTTCTGAATTTACAGTAGTTCAAAATGATTATGACCAGACCTAAGGCTTGCTGCTAAGAATATTTAGATTTTTTTCTGGGATACATAGGAAGTCGTCCAAGAAAAAAAGTAGTCTTGTCAGACTTCATAATAATTTGGACTAGCATGTGATTTGCTCTATTTTTTACTTATTTTATGGTAAATTTTTCTCTATTCTTGTTCTAGTCCAAATAATTATGACGTCTGGCAAGGCTATTTTATTATTTTTCTGGGATGCCTTCCTACGACGTTGTAGGAAGGCGTCCCAGAAAAAAATTAAAATAGCCTTGCCAGACGTCATAATTATTTGGACTATTCTTGTTCCTATAGTAACAATTTTCTAATTCTTTATACGTTTTAATAATCATAGTTCCCAGTGGCAGATCCAGGGATAGGGTTCCAGGGATTGGAATCTCCCTTTTTGGTGACGATCAATGCATTTGAATGGGGACATCTAGTTGGAACCCCCCTTTGTCCTGGGGTAGTTATTTTTTTCATATATTTTTATTTTGTTTGTTTTTTGTGTTTTTTTTGTCACACTTTTTGGGTTCAAAAATAAAAATATTCACCTTTTTACTATTCGAGACAACCAAACAAATCAGCACATATGCATTACACAACTGCAAAACTTTAATTAAAATTTAAATGCTAACATTGACCTGCCAAAATTGAAGTTTTATTCAAATTGAAGTCTCACGCTGGAAAAGGGGCGTTTATTTACATGTGGTCTACGGAAATTTACTGGATTTAAGAATCGAAAAGAGGCAAACATGTAGCCATAACCCGATCAGATCAATAAATTATGTTATGGATAGTATTAATATCTTTCTACTAACCATTAAAAGTAATAATACTAGGATTTCGTGAGCTCAGAAACCTCAATCTGTTGAAAAATGGCGTCGATTTGTGTGCTTCCTTTTCGCAGCCTCAGTTACAATTTGACACGGAGTGATGGGTATTTATGCAAATATTTAGGGACTCCTATCATCATAGATACTATTTTTGGTCATTTTATATTTAAATAGCCAATAGGATGCAAATGTGTCAGTTATTTTCAGAAGGGGAAAACACCCGCCATATTTTTATCTCCCAAATTAACAACGTCACTTGCCACTTTCAGATGTTCGTTTCTTGTAAAATAAAATCTTCTAAGAAGAAAAAATAGCATGGTCACCTGTAAAACTTACCTATATAACTAATTGAAGATGAAATGACACAAATTTAATTGTCTTTAATGATAAATTTCTCGAAAAATCACACGTACACGATGTAAACAAATTGCCGTGATGGCGCGATACTGTCGCCCTCTATGAAAAATCGCGATTGTCGCCCTTGATTTTCTGGCCTTTACGTCATATGGAAGGAGGCGCAGAATCGACCCGTGGCTTTCCCACTGAAAGATTATTTTAATTCATCAGTTGGTAGTAAAAAGTGAATATACATTGTATATTGTATATGACAAAGATTTAAGTTGATTCTGGACAAAGAAAGATAACTCCAATTAAAAAATATTCTTGCTATTGCACAATATTGTGAAATTAGATATTTCTTGTTGATTCTGGACAAAGAAAGATAACTCCAGTTAAAAAAAAATCTTGCTATTGCACAATATTGTGAAATTAGATATTTCTTGTTGATTCTGGACAAAGAAAGATAACTCCAATTAAAAAAATTCTTGCTATTGCACAATATTGTGAAATTAGATATTTCTTGCAAACTTTTCTGGACAAAGAAAGATAACTCTAATTAAAAAAAAATTTGCTATTTCACAATATTGTGCAATTAGATATGTCTTGCCATTGCGCAATACTGTGCAATTGAAAAGACTTGCTATTGCACAATACTTAATATAATAATTTTAGATCCTGATTTGGACCAACTTGAAAACTGGGCCCATAATCAAAAATCTAAGAACATGTTTGGATTCAGCATATCAAAGAACCCCAATTATTCAATTTTGATGAAATCAAACAAAGTTTAATTTTGGACCCTTTGGGCCCCTTATTTCTAAACTGTTGGGACCAAATCTCCCAAAATCAATACCAACCTTCCTTTTATGGTCATAAACCTTGTGTTTAAATTTCATAGATCGCTATTTACTTATACTAACGTTATGGTGCAAAAACCAAGAAAAATGCTTATTTGGGCCCTTTTTTGGCCCCTAATTCCTAAACTGTTGAAACCAAAACTCCCAAAATCAATCCCAACCTTTCTTTTGTGGTCATAAACCTTGTGTCAAAATTTCATAGATTTCTATTAGCTTAAACTAAAGTTATAGTGCGAAAACCAAGAAAATGCTTATTTGGGCCCTTTTTGGCCCCTTATTCCTAAAATGTTGGGACCAAAACTCCCAAAATCAATACTAACCTTCCTTTTGTGGTCATAAACCTTGTGTTAAAAATTTCATAGATTTCTATTCACTTTTACTAAAGTTAGAGTGCGAAAACTAAAAGTATTCGGACGACGACGACGACGACGCCAGTATGATAGCAATATACGACGAAAAAATTTTCAAATTTTGCGGTCGTATAAAAACAGCAAAATTTCCTTAAAATTACCAATTCAGGAGCAGCAACCCAACAACCAATTGACTGATTCATCTGAAAATTTCAGGGCAGATAGATCTTGACCTGATAAACAATTTTATCTCATGTCAAATTTCCTCAAAAGGTTTTGGTTTTTGAGTTATAAGCCAAAAACTGCATTTTACCCCTATGTTCTATTTTAAGGTAACACGATACCGAATGACGTTACGCCACGAGTTATCGTTCCTGACGTTATCGAATAACGTTCACACATGTATACAAGCCAATGCAGCAGGTTCTGCAATTACAAAGTGATCTTAAACAATTAAAAAAAATGGCAACTATGTGATATTTGTAACAGAAACTTTTTCTAGATGCATAGTGCCAAGAGTTTTGATGCAATACGTAACAGTTAACTTATTTGACATAGATTGCTCTATCGTTTTCCTGCAATTCTTCTGCTCATTGTTAACCTTTAAAAATGTATTACTTTACTTTTAAATATTATGTTTCTTGAATATTTAAGCATCTGCACGATTTAACTATATATGTTCTTATGCACAAAAGACTGAGTTTTGTCACTTTATTTTATTCTTGGTTTATTTTTGCAATAAATACTTATTCATGATGCACGCTGTATCCCCATGAAATTTTCTTTTGAAAGTAGAATTCTTATCTATAAAAACTTAGGATGATGTGTAAAAAACAGAAATTGTACAACTATTTATTCGTGTTAAAATGGTCGTCAAAAACATCGCTCGGGCAAAATGGAAAAAGGATATCACCTAATAAAATTAGGCGAAAAAGAAAAATACATTGTACAATCAGACTTTGATACTATATACAGAAAATTATAGTTTGTTTGTATGAAATGTAAAAAAGTGGTTAAATTTGTTATTTTGCCGAAACACTTTCCCTGTGTTCCAAGTATAAACAGTCTCTGAAATTCATTGGTTTGTGAATCCGATATCGTTTCTGAAACATTTATAAGATAAAGTGCTAGCTTTGTAATCCTATCGACAAATTCTACACGGGATAGACAGCAAATTCGGAATGAGGCCCGAGAAAGTTAACGTAGACTGAGAAATACATGAGAACTTGATTCGGCAAAAATGAAATTAAAATCAATTCAGGTCCAGTTAAAGTCTGATTACAGACAGTCTCATGTATCCACTTGCGTATATATGATAGTCAGGACTGGCTGTGGTCAGACTGGTTCCGTTACATTTTTTCTTTCGAAATTTACATGCAAACGACAGACAGAGTCTTGTTCCGTAGTGAGTACATATACATTTTATTTTTCTGACAATGTACATTATTTGTATATTTTGTTTTTATTCTACGAATTACACCCCAAGGGTGACAATAGAATAGAAATTGAAACTTGGTCTTCTTCCGACCGACAGTAAATGCTTCTAAATTGGGGCGTCTATTTGGCTGTGCGGGATGTATAAACTTTGCAGCCACATCCGGTCAGAATGGTGATTTTAAATCCGATGCCTGGAATAAAGAGAGTGCTATGCTCTTTGAAAATCAAAAACCTTTGCGACAACTCTTTGAGGGGTCCGTATGAGGCTTGTTGCAAGATAACATTTCTGTCCCTATCCATTATACCCTCATTTTCAAGTGTCATACAAAATTTACTCAACCATAATCCCGGAACGCCTCTATTACATAACCTACCAGATGCATTTATTGTTATTTTGTTCTCGCCCATACATGCAACATGCATGGCCTATTTGTCACTGGACGTAAAGCAAACTGCAATCAATCCTACAATTTACAACCGTCACTTGAAACTTTAGTTGTTAAAATTCAAATCATTGCCTCTTTTTATTTCTATTTAAAAGAAATCGACAAAGTTTACGAACATTTACGCACAAAATAAATATCTACGTCACCGCTTGCTCATTATGGAAGTGGGGTAACATGAGACTAGTAAAAGTACAAGTATAGATAAAGCAAACAATTATATGGAACATTTTATTTGTACAACAGTTGATGTTATAATGATAAATGCATGGAGATGTGGGATATGCAATTTATAAGAAAGCAACATCTGGAGCCAAGGCTCAGTATTGAAGACCGTACATTGACTTATGTTTTACTTTTTAAACTGTTATTTGAATGGAGAGTTGTCTCATTGGCACTCACACCACATCTTCTTTTATCTACTTAACGACATCAAAACATCAAAGTATTTGCAGTATAACTTAAGTATCACACTAACATTTCAGTCTCTAGTACATATTTGTTTAAGTCTTAAAACTGTTATTCTTCGGTAGAAAATTCAAACCATGATGAAATAAGGTGGTGCGGTAAAATTGCCAATTTATCAACTTTCCACTAAAGACAAAATTACGGAAATGTTAGTTTGCTTACATTTCTGCTACATCTTAGATCTCCAAATAACTATTCCTTTATATGAAATATTTTAGATCTCCAAATAACTATTCCTTTATATTAACTAGATATTAAAAAATGATGTTTTGTCACCAAAATCCTAATAGGCACGTATCATCATATTGTGTCACTTGTGTCCGTTCAACCGTCAATCCCGCTCTTGGTATGTAGGGTGTATACGGCTAATTATTTAGCACTACAGTCTTTTTGCTTCGGGTTTAATTTATGTACATATTTTTTTATAAATTTGTAAATAATTTTCCACAAATGACATTTTGTGAAATGTTGCGTATAGTTTGAAATGTTTGTCCTGCTTGCTGAGCAACCAACGGACACATTTACACCACACAGAGTACGCTATACTTATGTGTGTAGCAAATTAAGAATATGATAGAGTTCTGAAATATCCATTAAGTTTTTTTTTTTTTTTTTAGAATGTATATTTTATCAGGATCATAATTTTCACCCATAATTTTCATAACTAACAGAATGTTCAACCTTTTTTTTTTGACTGGTGCATCAAATGTGTCTTTTATAAACAACTGTTTTCAAAATTGTATTGTATGGTCCCGAACATGCATGAACTGGTCTTTTATAAGATTCACGTGGTACCAACCAGTTCAAGCAAGTTTCAAGTATGTATAAAAAAAGAAGATGTGGTACTAGTATAACTGCCAATGAGACATTACTCCACAAGAGACCTAAATGACACAGAAATTAACAACTATAGGTCATCGTACGGACTTAAATAATGAGAAAAGCCTATACCGCATTGTCAGCTATAAAAGGCCCCAAAATGACAATGTAAAAAAAATCAAACGAGAAAACTAACGGCCTTATTTATATAAAACAATGAACGAAAAACAAATATGTAACACATACACTAGGTTGGTCCCCTCCGTAAAACATTCAGTATGCCTTCGGAATATACAAATATTAACCAAGAATTTCAATAACGGCCGGGAAGCAGACTACACATAAACAATCCACAACCACTAAATTACAATATGCACGTTTGGTTTGAAAATCAGACATAATTAATGTTAATTCATTTGAGTGAAATTTCTATGAGCGGGACGAAATATTTCATATTGCATTACTAGGAAATTTACGACACCCGACAGGGGAAATGAAAATAAAGTAAACACCATTCAGATTCCGACACATATTTTGTTTTCCATTTCTCTTAGTAAGAATAACGTTACATTCTGTATTCAATAACGTCACACGTTTTTCGGTCAAATTCTAAGGGTATCAATCAACTTTGAAGCCATTTATCTCAAAAACAAGGATGGTGACATATGATTTTCTATGCATGTATGGATTCAGTTTGTAATTCTGAATATTATGTTAGTTTTTTGTTGTTCTCCGTATATAAGAACATTGCCATCCATTGGAAAATCTAAAAGGGTTAGCCGAAAAACAGCCATTTCCCCTATATACCTAAGTAAATCTGTCGCCCAAATCGACGTTTTCTAATGAAAATACCAAGAAAACAAAAATGATGACCCCCATTTTTTATTACATATTTCGATGTAACTCGGTGCAAAGAACGCGAATGCCAAAAAGTTTGGAAATCGGGAGATATGTCATTCGGTATCGTGTTACCTTAAGCCGTGGCGGCCATCTTGGTTGGTTGACCAGGTCACGCCACACATTTTTAAAACTAGATACCCCAAAGATGATTGTGGCCAAGTTTGGATTAGCTTGGCCCAGTAGTTTCAGAGGAGAAGATTTTTGTAAAAGATTACTTTAATTTACGAAAAATGGTTAAAAATTTACTATAAAGGGCAATAACTCCTAAACGGGTCAACTGACCATTTTGGTCATGTTGAATTATTTGTAGATCTTACTTTGCTGAACATTATTGCTGTTTACAGTTTATCTCTATCTATAATAATATTCAAGATAAAAGCCAAAAACAGCAAAATTTCCTTAAAATTACCAATTCAGGGGCAGCAACCCAACAACCGATTGACCGATTCATCTGAAAATTTCAGGGCAGATAGATCTTGACCTGATAAACATATTTACCCCATGTCAGATTTGCTCTAAATGCTTTGGTTTTTGAGTTATAAGCCAAACACTGCATTTTACCCCTATGTTCTATTTTTAGCCCTGGCGGCCATCTTGGTTGGTTGACCGGGTCACGCCACACATTTTTGAACTAGATACCCCAATGATGATTGTGGCCAAGTTTGGTTTGATTTGGCCCAGTAGTTTCAGAGGAGAAGATTTTTGTAAAAGTTAACAACGACGACGGACGCCGGACGCAAAGTGATGGGAAAAGCTCACTTGGCCCTTCGGGCCAGGTGAGCTAAAAAGAAGATGTGGTATGATTGCCAATGAGACAACTATCCACAAAAGACCAAAATGACACAGACATTAACAACTATAGGCCACAGTATGGCCTTCAACAATGAGCAAATCCCATACTGCAAATATCTAACATCTATCTGGTGCATTGTGTCCTACCTAGAATTTTCAAATGCCACCATAATTATAATATCTGAAAAGGTCCTGTTTGCCTTAAAGTACATGTTGGGCACTACATTAATAATTAATTAGATTACACATTCATCTATATCATATGATTTATCAATTAACAAGAATGTGTCCCAAGTACACAGATGCTCAATCTGCACTATCCTTTTCTATGTTCAGTGGACCATGAAAATTGGATAAAATATCTAATTTAGCCTTTAAATTAGAAAGATCATATCATAGGGAACATGTTTACTAAGTTTAAAGTTGATCATCAAAAACTACCACAATCAAAAATTTTAGCTAAAACTTTAACCTGATATGGGACAGACGGACACACAGACCAGAAAAATATAATATCAAGGTTATAACAAATCTTTACTTTTACTGAACATCATAGACTTTGGGGAATAGATATTGTTAACCCAAAATAACATATACAATGTATCTATACATTGTTCATGATAGACTCTTGGGGATCTTGAGGACCTTGTTATTTTTTGGATAACTAGTACAGCCCGAGAGATAAAATTAGAGGCTCCAAGGACCCTGTGTCATTCACCTGATATTTTAATTTACAATTTATGCTTGAAATAATGGCAGCCATTATACTTTTGCTTTAGTTTCAGAGATATGTTGGTCATCAGACAGGGTCGTCAGACACATTTTTGTAAGATTACATAAAATTTACAAAAAAGTGTTAAAAACTGAATATAAAGGCAAAAATTCAGGGACAGCAACCCACCAACAGATTGTCTGATTTGTCTGAAAATTTCAAGGCAGATAGATCTTAACCTGTTGAACATTTACACCATGTTTGCTCTTTGGTTTCCATGGTTTCAGAGATATAAGCCAAAATCTGCATTTAATAATGATTTATCCCTAGGTTTTATTTTTAACCATGATGGTCATTAGACACATTCTCAAACTAGATACCCCCAATGATAATTGTGGCCAAGTTTGGTTTAATTTGGCCAAGTAGTTTCGGAGGGGAAGATTTTTGTAAAAGTTTACAAAGACTGGCACCAAGTGATGAGAAAAGCTCACTTGGGCTGACTTGGCCCTTTGGGCTAGGTGAGCTAAAAACTCCACCAACAAGAAAATTTGAAGAACAGTCCTTGGTAGTACTGACAGTCTTCACAATGAACCATTAAATCTACAGGCCCGGAGCTCAATTTTTGAAAATTTTTAGTTTAGATTTTGTTGGCCTGTAGATATGATTTTTACAGGCCCGAGAGCAATTTTACTAGCCTGGGCTGCCACTCAGTGTGAAGACTAAACCCAAACACTGTACTGTACAGAGTTTGGGTTTAGTGGTAGCTATATATAGTAGAACTTGCTTTTGTGAGTTAAAGAAAGACATGTTAAGATTTCAAACTCTGTTAACTATACTGACTAGAGACTTATGCATACAAAAGCATAATAGTCTAATGACATTACAATATGTTAAGTTAACAATAAGAATTGCATAAGTTAGTGTCTCTGTATTGCAGCTGATTCATAATACTGTGGTAATAAAAATTTTAGTATGTATGTAGTATATCCATCAGAGCTCCAGATAAGAATTCACAAATTGGGGTTTTTACCCACCATTTTCTCATGTAATTGGGGGATACAGATTTGTTATTGCATTATCAATTCCAATTCACCCCTCAAGTTAATATCAGATTGGGTTTTTCACCACCAAGCTCCTTAATGTATTGTTTTTTTTCATCAACACACTATTGAATATTTAGGCAATATCAACCCCGGATGTTTTTCCATTTTAAATATGTTTCTTTCTTTGAATAATATGTGCTATAGCTGTTTTATTTTCTTAATTCACTGACGAGCAATTGTAGGTTTAATTCGTGTCCCGTTTCAAACCTTCTGCCAGTTTTGTATTTTCTCACAACTTGTGTAAACTGTAAATAACGGACATGTGTATTCCAAGGCACTCGTCTCAGATCTTTTTTTCTCTTTTAAATACATGTACCTTTATATAAAAATTCTGAGAGGAATATCTGTGTGTGTATTCACTCATTAACCGTAAAACGAAATAAAAATAGTATATAAACTCTAATTATACTTGAATGTTTTTGTTTTATTCAATTTACATAAGCCGGGTTAAGTTATCCTTTATTAGAAATTTTGGTTTACAATTACATATTATTTCATATTTGATATCATTTGGCCTTTCACATTTTCTAACGGCAACCAACTGATTCAGTAGGTACGCAAACACGCCCATGTGTTCGACAGACCCTTCCTAAAAACACTGGCTGAGTGTTGTTATCATCATATCTTTCCCTCACTGTTATTCTAAAGAAGCTGAAAACATGTTTCTAAGCAATATTTTTATCCGACATTCACTTTTGTTTTAATTCAATGTATGTTATGATAAATTTCGAGCAATTCGAATAAAATATGACAACATGACACACGCTAATTGGATAAACGCCGAGAAGATCGAAATGATTTCAAAAACACTATATCTTTTGATCAAGGGAAAATCCCAACAGGGACCCATTTCAGCTACTTGATGCAGGGAACTATTTTTTTAGAACAAAAGGACATTTACAATTATAAATATAATAAAAATAGATTTACGCAACAAGTGAAAACAGATAAGGATAAATAACGCAAACGGTAGCCAACAAAAGGGTTGAGAACTCATGGTTTTGGCATATAATTGGGTTTTCCTTTGAATTAATTGGGTTATTGAACCCTGCAATGGACAATTGCATTGGGTTTTCTATTTTTTGTATTGCGTGATCACGCAATTACACAGCTTATCTGGAGCTCTGTATCCATGCAAGGTTTAAGAAATTGTCACAAAATTTTCAAAAAGTATAAATCAACTTTGAAAAGGAACTAGCAGTAGCTTTATCTGTCATGAATGGAAATGGTCATTAATGACTATTTCCATTCATGACTTATCTACATGTACATGTACATTTGTACCATGTCTTCCTGAACACAAACTATTTAAACAAGTCAATAATAACTCAGCCAATCATGTTGTTACCCTTTCAATTTATTCAAAACCATCTTCAGAGAACATGGAGAAAAGTATTATATTGTTCACTACATTGTATATATTGGTCTTTCAATTTTATCAAAAATTAAAAAACCAGGCAAGTTGTCTGACTGGTCACACAAGGTGCATATTCTTATGCAAACGCAAATTTGAGGACACTTGCTTGTTAGTTCTTTCACTAGTAAATTTTAGCTTGTGCCCTTATCTCTGTACATGTTTTTCTTGCAAAAAAACAACTTTTAATCACTATATTTTAGCATATATGCAGTGATTAATCTTTTGTTATTTATCTAAAAGACATATATACAGAAAGATGTGGTATGAGTGCCAATGAGACAACTTTCCATCCAAGTCACAATTTATAAAAGTACACCATTTAATACAAGGATAAGATACGGCCTTCAACACAGAGCCTTGACTCACACAAAACAGTAAGCTACATGTAAAAAGGACAGAGGCCGATCCAGCCATTTTAAAAAGGGAGGGTGCCCAACTATATGTCCCCATTCAAATGCATTGATAGGCCAATAAAAGGGGTGGAACTGGAACCCCCCCCCCCCTGGATCCGCCAATGCAGAACCACAAAAATACTAGTATAAAAACATTCAAATTTAATTTGTTAGTTAATTTTTAGGGGGTTAATGCCCTCCCGTCTACTGTTAATGGTGACGTCAACTATTCATGATGCTGTTTCATTGTTTACTGTGTGCGGTTAAATTCATTATACCGTTAACTACTCATGACCCCTTACAGACCATTGAGAGTGAATAAAATTCATAGGGGATTCAGCCTACAACATCACCCCCTATGGATTTTACTAACCCTCTATGGATCTGAAGCAGTCAGTAGCAATATAACTTATAATATCTGACACATGAAAAGTCGTTGTACATGTATGATGTCAATAATTCAACCACAGGTTAACTGGGAGAGATAGACATGTAGTGACAAAGGTGTATTGACTATTGGAAAACAATTTCTCCATACAGTACCAACAGGTACAAAATGTAGGGGGTCTCATAGGGGGGTTCTGATCCCTGATCCTGCTTACTGTTTTGTTAAATTCCCGTATCCTGCTTACACTACAATGTATGTGCATAAGCAATTCTAATTTTTTTTCATTTCCTGGGTCCTGCAAGACCTCATTTCTAGTTTTCACAACACAGTAATTTGACTTTCACATATTACGCTTACGAAAAATCGGCAATCACGCATCACGCTTAAACCCCCAATTATGAGAATTTGGGTTCGTTCGCGCCTATTAATGTTTGCACCCACTCATGTTCACCCCCTTTCACTTTCGCACCCTAAAGTCTATTCGCACCCTACATGTTAGCGCCCAATTTTAATTGGCTTTGGGTTTAATAACTGTAATCAAGTTTTGGCAGGTAGTATTTTTATAAGTATAATTGTTTTCGTTGTCTCAAAATAAAGTGATTGAGACAGCATTTTTTATTGTGTTGAATAAATCTTAATTATGTTTTGGAAAGTTTATTGTTAAAAAAGAATAATATTCCTTTCTAAATAAAGTGGAATTCTGTCGACGTTTTATTTTGTGTTGAATAACTCTTAATCATGTTTTGGTAAGTGCACAACCTTGTTGCATTGACTTGTTTCAAAATGGAGTGAGATTCTGACTTCGTTTTTTTTGTGAATTGAATATTTTGATGTTTGATCATGTTTAGGTTTACTTTTAATAGTGTATTGCTATATTTTATTGTTTCATTGTTTCAGATCAAAGGAACCAAGCTGTTAAAAACAATAATCTTTTGTGTTTTTCATTTAAAATCTTTGATCTTTTACTCATACTAAGCTATAAAATTACATTCAGTTTTTACACGAAAGCAATTAAAAACAACAATCGTGATTTTCCAATGATTCAACTGGAATTTTAATTAAAATTGGGCGTGAACGTGTATAGTGGGAACGGACCTTGGGTGTGAACGTGCGAGGTGCGAACATGTAGGGTGCAAAAGTATATTGGGCGCGAACGGACCTGATACCAAATTATGAGACCCACAAAAAAAGGCAGAATGTATATAGCTACATGTCTCCATTTGAAAGAAATGATTGTAAAAGGGGTGGTTCCATCAGAATATAAGAAATAAATTAGCCGTACTAGTTACCAGTGATAATGGGTATCAACTTCGACTCTTGTCCAAAACCCGCCCCCCCTTTTTTTTAAACACATTTAAATCTCTTTCAAAGTCTTTGACGGTTATCTAATGTCTGTATCGTTTTCCTTTCAAGTAGTTCACAAAATGAATTGACGGAACCGAAATGGACATAGTTAATATTTCTTTCATATGAATATTTGTATAAAAATTATATCGCGATTGACATGTTGTTGCAATGTTGGACAAAAATTATGATTTCGCGACAACCATGAAACGAAACAAGTTTCGACACGTTTCTCTCATAGTGGAATTCTCACCTGTATTCATATTCGTCGTCTTTATATTTATCTGAATAAAATATGTCTTTGGAATGCGACATTTTCAACTTTATGGCAGCAAGAAATTGTGGTTTAGTTTTAAAGAACAGTGAATCCCATGTGTTTTGGCAACTTTAAATTAGACGGACAATTGTGATTGGTTAAAAAAGTACCACATGACAAAAGGTTAACTGGGGAGGGTCTAAAACGCGGAAATAGAAAAATAGAAAAGCTAAATTCATAAATAAAACTGATTTTGAAAGCTAAAATCATGGTCTATAACATAAAATTAAAAATATATATATTTGAATACGTTCTTTTATCGAAAAGTTGACCGGAAGACTTTCTTAGTGTGATTCTGGCAACACATTTTTGAACATTAAAACTTAAATTCACAAAAAACATATAACCCAGTCAAAGTCTGTAAATTGATTCTCAAAGATATTGAAATGAACAATAATATGATATAAAGAACAAAATATATTTATTACTATAAAAATATAAAAAGCCCGGTCAAAGTCTGTAAATTGACTCTTAAAGACCATTAAATGACAAATAACATTATCTTAAGACAAAAATAAATATATTACTATAAAAGGGCAAAAAGTTTTAATATTGAAGCGAAATTTTCAGCTTTTAATTAAAATTCACAAAAATATAAAAAGCCCGGTCAAAATCGAGAACATATGAGAAAATGATTTTAAAATATATAAATACATACCTCAAAATAGAAAAAAAAGTTGTTCGGAAACCTATCTTGTGTGTAAAAGCATAATTAAAAATTCAACTTCATACTAAAATTTATGTAAAAATACATGAACTAATGCAAGAATTTATAAAAAAAAGAAGTAGATGGGCGTTTTTCAATAAAAGCGTAACTTTCAGACCTAAAAAAAAGAGGAAATCAACTTGTCTTAATTTTAATTTCAAGAGTTAATTTGAATACCTCTATTATAGACCTGTTTTTTTATCGATAAAGAGTAGACAGTACTTCACATATGAAGGTACAACTCATGTTACGTAGTGGATATTTTGATGCGTTTCGTAGTGACAAACCCGTTTCGTAGTGGACAAAAAGTTTCGCATTTGACATCAACCCTATTATATGTTAATAAAAACATAATAAAAATTACATGAAACCAGAGACATATAATACATATTATATGTCTCTGATGAAACTAACCTGAAAATTTCACTTAAATATTTGTGTACAAGGGGGCCTTCCGGTAAACTTATTTCCCTTTTATAGTAATATATATTTTTTTCTTTATATCATATTATTTGTCATTTAAATGTCTTTAAGAGTCAATTTACAGACTTTGACCGGGCTATTTATATTTTTGTGAATTTTAATTCAAAGTTGAAAATTTCACTTCAATATTTGTGTACAAGGGGGCCTTCCGGTCAACATTTTGCCCTTTTATAGTAATAAATATATTTTGTTCTTTATATCATATTATTGTTCATTTTAATATCTTTAAGAGTCAATTTACAGACTTTGACCGGGTTATATGCTTTTTTGTGAATTTAAGTTTTAATGTTCAAAAATGTGTTGCCAGAATCACACTAAGAAAGTCTTCCGGTCAACTTTTCGATAAAAGAACGTATTCAAATATATATTAATTAATTTTATCTTATAGACCATTATGTTAGCTTTCAAAATCAGTTTTATTTATGAATTAAGCTTTAGCGGTTCTAAAGATATCAGTTAAAATACACTCATTTTTCTCTTCCCCGTTTTCCATTTCCGCGTTTTAGACCTTCCCGGGTAACTGAGGTCAACAAGGTGCGTGTTTGTCGCAAACTTGATAGATTTATGTTTTGCATTGAGGGGACGTGCAAAAAAAATAGACGACGAAAGAATCAAAATATGTCTCATGTTAAAAAAAAATATCTAGAGAAATGAATTATCTTTTCTATCGTTTTCTATCAAAGGGGAATAACCGACATTTTCTTTTCCCGCCTTTTCATCTGCTGGATGCTGAAACTCTGAAAATGAGAATAGAATGGATTTTTATCCTGATGTGTTAGTGAAGTTGTATAAAATTACAAAACAATTAAACAGTTACACAGTTGAATTAGTCACACGAATTAAGGGTCCTAATTCTATAAGAGGAGGGGTTTATAAAGATAACAAATACTATTTTTAAAAATACAAATATTTTATTGGCACAAACTCAATTACAATAATATTGGCAACGGAAAATGAACGGCACATACAACTAGTATACAAATAGTAATGATACAGTAATTAAATATTACTACATAGCATTATCATTGGGTACATTTCGAAAAATGAAATGTGCAGTTATAAATACAATATAGGTTAATTTGTAAGAATAGACTACTGACATGATAAGTATATTGTATGTTGAGGGAGGGTAGGAGGGGTCCTGATCCTGAAATCACGGGCTTTTAAACACTAAAACCCAAAATCTCAGGTTTAAAAATACCAATTCCTGAGGTCCCAAAATTCAAAAAAAGAATTCCCGGATCCTGAAAGCGTCAATCCCCAAAATCCCGAGCTTAAAAACACCCGATCCCGGAGTCCCTATAAAGGTCCTACCCTCCGTCTATGTTATAGCTTCAAATTGTTCATATTATTCTTTTAATATAAGGACATTTTTCCTTAATTCAAATGATTGATGAATAAAAGATGTGTTTTTCTACACTTGCTATTAAACTTGTAGTGTAACGGTTTATTTCTTCCTCTGTGATATTTTATTCTGAGGATAATTTGTCCCGGTAATTTTTTTCCAGGCATGGTATTTCACAGGTTGATTTTTTCCAGAGGAGTGAAAATCTATCTGTGTTATGCGGATAATATGTACCGGTATATATTGGCCGTACTATATTTCTCAGAACCGTGTGTCCCATTAACTACTATGTAACATGAGTAAGTTGCTCACAATCAATATATACCTGACTATGATTATAAAATGTTTCACAAAGGTAGACCAAATTTGCATAATTTATGAAAGGGAGGTAATAATGAGCAATTTATATTTTAAAGATATTAATATAATATATTTCTGAATTTATTTTATAGTGAAATTTTTCCTTGAATCTTATTATTATATATTCATTTATATAAAAAGATGACTTACAACTTGATTTGATAAGACAGATAACATTTCACAGGTTAAAACTATTCAGCTGTTAAACATGCTTTTGTATCAATATATTGCAGTATTGTTATGCTATGATTTATCTGATTTCCATATAATCAACAACTACATCTCTATTTATATAGTTAAAACTATCATCATAATCAAATTCTTTCAATACTGTTAACAGTAGTAATCATAGCTGTCAACTAACCCGTATTCTGCGGGTGTGACCCGAGATTTTCACAATGCTGAGGGATCACCCGGATCACCCGCCGGGTCATTAAATATCCCGATTTCACCCGTATTTCTTAGCCTTGAGATTGATTTCATAAGTAATATTCAATTGAAATACCGGCAAATTCGTAATTCTTCCATGAACAGAAAGTTCATCTAGCTATGTAAACTGTCAAATTAAGTGACCCATTAAGTGCATGGCTTCACTTGACAGCTTTGGTGTCAAACACACTGTTAATTAACACCAATTACCTTAGCTTTAGGTCGTAAATATATTGCATTTTTGGTTAAAAAAATATTTCAACCAAGATTTACTTCCCCTTATTTGTCACCATTCAAAATTATTCCTTACAGTTACGTTTTATGGGTCAAAAAGATTTAATAATGAAAATATGAAATCCAAATACATGTTGAAAAATAACTTATTATTATTTTTATACTTTTATTCAATTTTTAAAAAATAGTTGAAAATTATATTTTAATTGAAACTTCCTTTAACTGTATCACTATATTTTATCATAGTCTAATTTCCTAATTTTGAGGGATTGTATGAGTTAAAGCTCCACAGCCAGTAGTGTTAATGATAATGATAAAAAAAAAAAGTAGTATTAATGATAAAAAAGTAGTGTCAAACCATTTAAAATTATATTTGAATAATAAATTATAGTGTTTCATATTCTCATCAAGCAAATAACACAACACTGTGTTACCCAAATATATAGAAAAATCTTTAAAAGTGCAATAAAATAATAATTAAAAACCAATTGTTCAGAGAACAATTGAAGGTCTTTCCACTAGTATAGATTTATTTTGATATTGAAATATGAAAAATCAGTTTTAAATGTTAGTTTCAATGGCTTTATGATGAATTAATACGAATTTAGAGCGAAGGTCAAATTTTCGAACGTCCTATTAATCTATGAACGTGACCTCAATTTCAAGGTCACAAACCAAGGACCTTAAATCAAAAGACCCTAGGTCTTTAATATGTTTGGTTAATGAGTAATATCACTTTACCCGTAATTCTTAATGTAAGATGGGCAAAAACTCCCATTTATTGTCTGCGTACCCGTTCAACCAAAATATACAAGTAAGGACATGTTGCAACTAGCAATTTATGAAAAATTATTTGTCGATATGTCATAAGGTATTTGAAAATAGTGAAAATAAGCCAAAATCAAAATTTAGAATATGACCTTGACCTTTGACCTTGACCTCATTTTCATTTTTTTGGACCAAGGACCTCAAATCTGATGATCCTAGGTCTCTATCACTTATGGTTTACTAGTTAGAAATGCATATCACTTGAATCAAATGAAAAAGGGGGAATAACTCTCATATGGAGTCTCCGTAAAGCTTCGGTCAAAATAAATATCCTAATCTTTAAGATGTAACGAGCAATTTGGTAAAATAAATTTGTCGTAATCTTTTACGGTTGCGAAGGAGTAGTGGCCACAAGAAAAACAGTGTTTGGGGAGATAACTCTTTTTAAAATTAGGCAGAAGAAAAAAAAAAATAAAATAAATAATAATCAGAACAAATACAATAGGTCTTTCCACCAGAAAGGTGGAAAGACCTAATTAATAGAATTTAAAATGACTTAACCAAGTGAACATGCATTGATGTTTAGGTATCTTTGATTTACATTTTAAGAAAATGTACCATTAATACTGAAATTCTGCTCGAAAAAGTCTGTACGCGTTATGACCTGAGATTTGATTCTTCAATGCAGGTCATGACCTGCATTTTCATCATCACAGGTTGACAGGTATGGTAGTAATGCAACTATATTTCTACCTTACTTTTAAATTTATATGTGTACTGAGATCTGAAAACAACTCACTTTTACATGTATTTCACTAACCTTATTTAATCATGATATTATTTTCACAATTACGATCTTTGAAATTACTTCTGGTTTTCTTCCTTTTGTTTCATGATAATTTTCTTTTTAAAAGGACGATATTGACTTAAATATTTTAGGAAATTTTTTCAAGGATATTTAGTGAAATTATTTTCCATTATAATTATATTTTTTTTTATCAATTTCGCTTTATTTCAAATACACACCATAGTATTTTTTAAGGGATAAGTTTTTTCTAATAACTATTCAATAAGTTAACTACCCAGATAGAATTTCACGGCAAAGGAAAAAATGTCCCAGGGAAATATTTTCCTCCGGATATAAAAATAACAACAACTACTGTGACATTTTTTCCTCCAATTCAAATTTCACCCGGATATAGTTTTGCTTTACAGTAGTTGTTTGATATATTCAACCAATTATCATAGGAGATGTTAAACTAACATCATTATTATATGCAGATGACATTATTTTATTGTCTGAAACCCAAGAAGGGCTACAAAATGCACTAAATGAGATAATTAAATTTTGTTCCCTATCGAAACTTGATGTTAACAAACAAAAATAAAAAATTATAATATTCAATAGGGCTCTTCACAGTTTGTTCGGCCATATTGGAAGATAATTCCTGCAGTATGCTTGAAAAAATATTTGATACTTCAGGGTTTCAGCTAGGATTTTGAGGGCTTTAGTCACTTTTGCGTGTGATAAAAATCAGCCTTATTTTTTTATAAAGCAAGGGATCTAGGATGTTTATCAAACTAGCTATACATATATGTCCAAGTCCTTCAAGGACTAGACTAGTCTAAGATCTTTGAAGACTTAAGTATTGCTAATGTAGGCAGTTATTGGCAATATTGAATGAATTGACTGATGTGATGCTAAGATTTGAAGATAAGAACAGGAATCTGGTAATATGGTCAAAACTTCACTTCAGTTATTTTCAGGGCACACCCCTTATCAACAAAAGTTGGGTGCCTTTATTTTTTAACCACTGCACAAATGAACTAGTAACGACTTTTCACTTCACAATCAATTATATCCTTGAAAATACGTTTTAATATCTATTTGGAATCAATTTCTTTAATATTGGATAGAAGGATCTGCATCTATACTTAATGTGACGATTCTAATGACTGTAGACTGTAGATCACGTTTACTTTCGATTTTAAAACGAAATGAAATGAAAACGGGAAGTGACAATTGATTAATAATTTCAGAATAAAACCGGATTCATCTACCAACTTTTACGCATGCGCAATGCATAGAACAGGAAGCACCTGTTTGCAAGTGAAAATATTTACGTTTTGAATAAATTTTCATTCTTTTTAATCAAAGTTGTCGAAAGTTTTTGATGAATATTTATATAAAGTATGACGAAAATACGTTAAAATGACGAAACTACGACAAGCAAACTGCAAATTATGATCGTAAGGGAAATATTGAAATTAAAATAAAGTTGAAATGTCCAGGAAGTTTATCAATTTTGTTCAAATAACGAAAATACGACTGAACTGTGAGAAATGATATAAATGAAATGCTGACTGACTGATTTAACTTAAATAGATTATTATCGGTGCTTTGCTTTTGCGCCAATTGGCATTTCATTTGCGCCAAAAAAATCTTTCATTTCCGCCACAAACCATATTTCATTTGCGCCAAAACTAAATCTTTCTTTTGCGCCAATATTACAGGTAAATACAGGTAAATACACGTAGATACAGGTAATAATAGTATAAAACATTAATTTTTTTAAAAAGTCTTTTAATAATAAAGAAAGTTTTAAACATATTCCTCAGAAATCAGTTATCAGAAAATCATACAAGTTATGCTAAAACCCCGATAAAATCATACAAGTAATGCTAAAAATTGTTTTGCTGTCCGTCTCAGTCATAATCCTGGCTTTACATATTTTTTTGGTACACCTGAAGGATTTGTCTCCATTTTTTAAAACATTTGATAACCTATATAT